>NC_139847.1:16935562-17225562 GCF_963691815.1 Echiichthys vipera
AGCACTTAAGCACCTCGCAGCACAGAGCCTCGCACAGCGTCACGCGGCCCTTAAACAGCACCGACGGGAACTGAAGGGACAACGTGTTAGTGTATTAAAGGGCAGGGATGGGATTAGAAAAACACTGTAAGTATGTAGGGGGGGGGCAGCAGGAAAGTGCCAGTGAGACATTAGAAAAGAACAAAACATGAAAAGACTGTAATGTGAGGTTTGTTACCAAGGAGAATGAGTATGCGTACTTTCATTTGAAGAAACATGGATCTTTAATTGAACTGAAGTACACTTTAGAGGCTCTTATGTTATGTTCATTTTTATAATCATCTCTTAAATAAATAAAGGTTGATTTCAGCCCTATATATCTTATTATTGGGATGAAAAAAATCTTCATTCATCAAGTCATTCATCTTCAACCGCTTGTCCCTGTCGGGGTCGCGGGGGGCTGGAGCTGATCCCAGCTGACATCGGGCGTGAGACAGGACGCCAGTATTTCTAAAAAACAACTTTTTTTGCTTTAAAGCTACTTTCATAATGCCAATTCTATTCTATTATGCATGTTTATTCATTCCGTTTAAAGTTATACGTTGTTTCTAGCGGCCACTTTGGCTGTCCATGTAATTACATCGCAAATTGTTAATGAATTCTCTCCCGCTCTCTCTGTAACAAAACATGCTAGAACAGAGTCTCCCCTGCTGCTCTGCTCTGATTCATCACACAGCCAGGCAACAGCATACTGTGATGCTATCAAAGGATATCAAGAGGCGAGTGGGTGGTTACATTCCTTGTCAACTACATGACATGTTCCCTCATGAGTCTGAGGTTGAGTAATTTTAGAACTTATTTCTACTCCATATATGAAATATTTGAAAAACAAATCTTAAAATATGTGAAAAAGTAAGGGGCCGATATGTGACTGTGGGAACAAGGCAGCAGCAACACTAACAAACACAGGAAACATAAATATTTACTCTATGCATCCGCTCTTTTTCTCACTGTGAATTACATCTCAGCAGCGCAGTACGTCCTTGTTTTGGATGTTATTATTAGAACAACGAGACGCAGCAACATGTGGGCAGGACAAGTGACGTCATACATCACTTGTGACTTCAGTTTGTAGACTTAAATACCACTTACAGTAGCAAGTTTCACAAGCTTCTTATCTTCAACTGTCACTATCCTAGTCATCCAGTGTGTGTGTGTGTGTGTGTGTGTGTGTATGGGAGTGGTGAAATACCTTGTTAATGAAAGCCCTGAGTGCAGCGAACACGTGTCTGAGGGCTGCCTCTGACTGACCAACTTTGAGGAAGGTCAGGTAAACCTCAAACACTTTCTTCATCAGAGGATTGTGACCATCGCTGTCCAGCAGCTGGGTCTAACGCACACACACACGCACACACAGGACACTGCATTGACTTAAGTTATATATATATATATTTATATACACATATATATATACATACACTACTGCTCAAAAGTTTTAGGCTACTGAGGTAAGGTTGTTGAAGACATTTTTTTATGTCACAGGTCATACACCATGGCAAGACTGAGCACAGCAACAAGACACAAGGTAGTTATACTGCATCAGCAATGTCTCGCCAAACCCAGATTTCAAAGCAGACTGGGGTTTCAAGATGTGCTGCTCAAACTTTTTTGAAGAAGAACAAATTAACAGGCATCGCTGAGGATCGTAGACACAGTGATCTGACAAGGAAACTTAGTGCAGCAGATGAAAGGCCCATGCAGCTTATTTTCCTTCAAAATGTGAAGATGTCCAGCAGTGCCATTAGCTCAGAACTGGCAGAAACCAGTGGGGCCCAGGTCCACCCATCTACTCTCCTGAGGAGTCTGGACAGAAACCAGTGGGACGCAGGTCCAACCATCTACTGTCCTGAGGGGTCTGGACAGAAACCAGTGGGACCCAGGTCCACCCATCTACGGTCCTGTGGAGTCTGGACAGAAACCAGTGGGACCCAGGTCCACCCATCTACGGTCCTGAGAAGTCTGGACAGAAGTGGACTTCATAGAAGAGTTGTGGCCAAAAAGCCAAACCTCTGACGTGGAAGCAAGGCCAAGAGACTCAACTATGCACAGAAACATAGGAACTGGGGTACAGAAAAATGGCAGCAGGGTCTCTAGACTGAGGAGTCCAAATTTGAAGTATTTGGCTGTAGTAGAAGGCAGTTTTTTGCCGAAGGGCTGGAGAATGGAACAATAATGAGTGTCTGCAGGAAACAGAGAAGCATGGTGGAGGTTCTTTGCAAGTTTTGATTTGGTCAGTATTAATGGTGTCCTCAATGCTGAGAAATACAGGCAGATACTTATCCATCATGCAACACCATCAGGGAGGCGTGTGATTGTCCCCAAATGTATTCTGCAGCAGGACAACAACCCCAAACATACAGCCAATGTCATTAAGAACATCTTCAGCTTAAAGAAGAACAATAAGTCCTGGAATTAATGGTATGGCCCCACAGAGCCCTGATCTCAATATCACTGAGTTTGTCTGGGATTACATGAAGAGACAATGAATGAGGAGGCCTACATCCACAGAAGATCTGTGGTTAGTTCTCCAAGATGTTTGGAACAACCTACGAGCCGAGTTCCTTCAAAAACCATGTGCAAGTGAACCTAGAAGATTTGGTGCTGTTTTGAAGGTAAAGGGTGGTCACACCAAATATTGATTCGATTTAGGTTTATCTTCTGTTCAGTCACTGCATGTTGATAATTGATGAAAATAAACTATTAACACTTCCATTCTTGAAAGCATTCTTAGTTTACAGCATTGTTTCACGCCCGCCTAAAACTTTTGAACAGTAGTGTATACTCAAATGTAACTATCTCTTTAAACAACAAGGGTTACGAATAACAAGATATAACAAGACAACTTTGGTTATACAGTATACATACATACACAGTGTGTGTGTGTGTGTGTGTGTGTGTGTGTGTGTGTGTGTGTGTGTGTGTGGGTGTGTGTGTGTGTGTGTGTGTGTGTGTGTGTGTGTGTGTGTCTGTGGGCTGACCTTGAAGCACTGAGTGAAAAGAGAGAGGACATCCAGGACACTCAGGCAGACCTCAGTGGAGATGTTGCCCTCCAGTAGAGCCTGATGGTGGATCTCTGCTTCTGATGGGCCTGTCCCTACAACACACACACACATAAAAAAAAAGGATATTCACATTGCAAAACGAACAAATTCAGTAATTAAGATTGATATAGCACATTTGATTACAAAGATAATAATGCAATAAGTGGTTACGTAGTGTTACCAAGTGTTACTTAGCTTGCACAACTCGACTAAGTTTGCCATCATTAGCATGTAACTTGTGAAGCTACAAGCTAAAAAAAACAGATGTGCAATACTGCAATCTGCGGGGCACACACGGATAACTTTGGTGGTTTGGTGGTTCTGATGAAGATTCAGAGTGGATTTTCAGCATTCTTGCATTAATCTGGTTTATAATCTTGAATATAAAAGGTTTATAACAAATCTGGGAAAGCTTGTCAAGTGACCTCAGAAGCTGCCAATTAGCTGCTTTCCATGCAGGTACAAACATGGGGTGCTTTTTTTCAATATTGCTAACTTGCTTCCCGTGAAAATTGTTCCCCCTCAACCATCAAGGAGGATGCTACGTATCCTTAAAAGCACCTAGAGGAGACAAGGAGAGAGGAGGCTTCTAGAGAAGCTCTGAGCGAGGAGACACAAGCGTAATAAAAAAAAACCTTGGTATTGTATCTTGGTGAAGGTTTGTTTGCTCTCGGTGTAACAGCTACCTATGTGTACAGTATCTCTAACATTTGTGTTTGATTTTCTCCAGAGCTCAGTTAAACAAAAGTCTGGCTATGTGTTTAACTTTGCACTAACAACTCATGTCGCTGTCTCCTGGCTTGGGCTCCAAATCCACCTGTCAAGTGAAAACTTGGTTTTGTGTTGAAACAAGGCTTTCTTTCCTTCTAAAGGTTTCAACACTGAGAGATGTTGTTTGATCCAGGCTGTACCAAGTATTAGACTTGGTAGCTTGTGGTGGAAACTGTTTCTCTGCAACAAAGCTGCTGTTTAAAGTCAAAGTGTCTCTGTAGGATTACTAAGCAAAGCAAGGCAGGTTTATTTATACAGCACAATACAGAAAAAGGGCAATTCAAAGTGTGTTGAACCCCTACTTTGGGAAACTTTACAAAGACTTAATTAAAAGGTACAATTATTTCAAAGACATCTCACATCAGCACGCCAAAGGGAGCTAGAAGAATCTATCGCTAACCTAAATGACCTAATTTCAATTTACTGATTTATGAAAAAAAAAAACTCCAAACTTCCATTTTGTTTATTATTTATTCATCTAATTTAGTTATTATTGTTTTGTTTTATTACTATGTCTGTGATTAGTCAGTTTCCTTTCACGTTCGGCTTGCCCAGTCTCTCATTTGTATTACATTCTCTCTGTACCATCAAAGGTGGTATGTGGTGTGGGAATAATGGGTGGAGGGAATATGGGTCTGGGATAACAATGTTGTTGTGAAAGACATGAAAATTAATTCATTTTTTTACAATTGTACAGTTAAACCTGTAAAAATAAATTAACATAAATTAACAAAGAGCCATTAAAAACAATTAGAAGCACTCATTGCATTTAAAAAAAACAGTAATACTAGAAAGACAACCGTCCCTATGTTGAATTCATTTCTATTAATAAAGTTGATATAAAGGTCTGCCGTATTTCAATTATTGCACTTTTTCGGTTGGCGTAGTAGCAGTTACTGTTCATAATAGTTGCCTGGAACATTTCCTGCCAAAACAGCGTAATTTGCCATTAATCAAAGAAACACTAACAATAATTTAAACCAACTGTTTTATGAAAGCACCAGGAAATGAAATAGTAGTTAGGTGGTTGTGTAGAACTGCTGAATTCCAGTTAAAGACTGTAAAAACAGTTTGAAATGTCAATATTAATATATTATTGGAGACTTTAATGTCCATATCCTTTAAATTGTACACTTCTCTGTAATTTACAACTACATTAAGAAACAATTATTTTCCGTGTTAATGAACCTTTCTGGGACATTAGAATCACATCTGTTCCTTTCTGATTACGAAATAATTAGTGGAAAAGTGGAAGGTATTTGCATGAGAACTGGTTTAGTTACCTATATTGAGAGTGAGGGAGGCTTCCATTGTGCTGAACTGGTGTAACTTAGTCTGCATGAGGCTGGCCCGGTTGCAGCGCATAGCCGGCATCGTCTGAGACTTCCTGTCTGAGGAGAACAGCTTGGACATGCATATCTCCTGGCTCCTGAATAATACACCCACACAGAGAGATGCAGATTTGTAATCTCCGAAATAACATAAAGTAACAAGACAGATCATTCATAAAAACGTCACACATCACAAACAATATGTGATGTCATGATTCACTGATTAATTACGCTCCTTATGCTCTAGCTCCTCTAAACCAAATGTAGCTTGTTTTCAGATTTCCGATGTTTGACAGATGAAACAGGTTTGACAGTTAAGACAACAGTGTGTTGGTTTTTGAGCTTTACCGGCTAATGTTCCTTTTTCCAGTGTAACGGAGCTGAACCAGACAGATCCTGCAGGAGAAGTGAATAGAACAGAAATATTAGCAGGAATAGGGGATGTCCTGCTCAATTTACTTTGATCTTTCTGCCATGGGACTTTTTCGGTGAACGTTTTAATACGTTTTTGTTAGTGAGCAATGCAATAGGACTGCTGTGTCTGTCAACACACAAGGGCTATTGTGTGTGTGTGTGTGTGTGTCTGTGTGTCTGTGTGTGTGTGTGTGTGTGTGTGTGTGTGTGTGTGTGTGTGTGTGTGTGTGTGTGTGTGTGTATATGTTTTGAAATGATTTATTTCCCGATAGTTTATTTCACATTCAGTGTCGTGTCAGTTGCATCAAACAGAGGCTGATGAAATACTGTTGGAGGGGAAAGAACACGACTGCAACATAAGACTGTTGACATCAACAGAATCCGACATGATAAACAAACACATGCTTTGACCTTTTACAACATAACGTGGTGAAGAAGAGTTTCTGTCTACTCACTCGAGCAAACTGAGGAAGTTCATGATGTCTTGAGGGCTGACTTTGTTCCAGTAGGCCGTGAGAGTGTCTGTGGACACAAAGACAGTCAAACGCTGTGAAGCATGTTTTTTTATCCAACATTCATTAAAGGTGTGGTCAAACCTGAATAAACAGTCCCTGTAGATTTTAGAGGACTGATGAAGCTAAATCAACTGAACATCCCAGATGGGGGATGCATGGCTCACAATCAGTCAGTCCTTAACGTCTGTTTGTGTAACAGCCAAGTTTCTGTGTGAACTCTAACCAAGAATAACACAAGGGACAGGTATTTCACATCCTTAATATGGGGAATGAAGGCTCTACTGTGCATTTTATCATCACTGTGTGGTTATATATCATCACTGTGTGGTTATAGATCATCAATGACTTTGGTTATAGATCATCACTGTGTGGTTATATATCATCACTGTGTGGTTATTGATCATCAATGACTGTGGTTATAGATCATCACTGACTGTGGTTATAGATCATTACTGACTGTGGTTATAGATCATCACTGACTGTGTGGTTATAGATCATTACTGACTGTGTGGTTATAGATCATCACTGACTGTGGTTATATATCATCACTGTGTGGTTATTGATCATCAATGACTGTGGTTATAGATCATCACTGACTGTGGTTATAGATCATCACTGACTGTGGTTATAGATCATCACTGACTGTGTGGTTATAGATCATCACTGACTGTGGTTGTAGATCATCACTGACTGTGGTTATAGATCATCACTGACTGTGGTTATAGATCATCACTGACTGTGTGGTTATAGATCATCACTGACTGTGGTTATAGATCATCACTGACTGTGTGGTTATAGATCATTACTGACTGTGGTTATAGATCATCACTGACTGTGGTTATAGATCATCACTGACTGTGGTTATAAATCATCACTGACTGTGTGGTTATAGATCATCACTGTGTGGTTATAGATCATCACTGACTGTGTGGTTATAGATCATTACTGACTGTGGTTATAGATCATGACTGACTGTGGTTATAGATCATGACTGACTGTGGTTATAGATCATCACTGACTGTGGTTATAGATCATCACTGACTGTGGTTATAGATCATCACTGACTGTGGTTATAGATCATCACTGACTGTGGTTATAGATCATTACTGACTGTAGTTATAGATCATCACTGACTGTGGTTATATATCATGACTGACTGTGTGGTTATAGATCATTACTGACTGTAGTTATAGATCATCACTGACTGTGGTTATATATCATGACTGACTGTGTGGTTATAGATCATTACTGACTGTAGTTATAGATCATCACTGACTGTGTGGTTATAGATCATGACTGACTGTGGTTATAGATCATCACTGACTGTGGTTATAAATCATCACTGACTGTGGTTATAGATCATCACTGACTGTGGTTATAGATCATCACTGACTGTGGTTATAGATCATCACTGACTGTGGTTATAGATCGTCACTGACTGTGGTTATAGATCATCACTGACTGTGGTTATAGATCATGACTGACTGTAGTTATAGATCATCACTGACTGTGGTTATAGATCATCACTGACTGTGGTTATAGATCATCACTGACTGTGTGGTTATAGATCATTACTGACTGTGGTTATAGATCATCACTGACTGTGGTTATAGATCATCACTGACCCTCTGACAAGGTCTTGGTGATGTGCAGGAAGGAGAGCAGGAGGCCCTTGATCTCATACTGTCCCAGTCTGCCCATGGGAGGCATGGGGCTGCTGCTCATGGTGGAGCCACGTCTCTGCAGCTGGAACGACACACACAAACACACACTCAACGGTGAGATAATAAAAAAATTTGGGGTGGAAAAAGGCTGATTCAGCCTAGAATAACATTTTTTATTTGATAACATTTTCTAGTCAACATCTTTACTTTGGAGACAAAGGTTCGAGAAGGCCTCAGTCAACGGTTGAAAACTGTATTAAGATTTATGATATAACAATAAGGTCTTTTTCCTCTCTGTTTTCTCATCTGCTCCAGGTTCCTACTGAAGAGATACATCTTTAAAAACAGGTCATATATACATAGTTTCTTTTTATTATTTTTTTTAAAGGCTCGGTCATTTTCTAAAGAGGTAATAGTTCAATTCTGGGGGACTATTTTCAGTTGAGAATGAAAACACATTTAATGCAGCAATATTTACGAAAATATAAATCTAATGAAGGTACAGAAGGCACATGTCACCCAGTGCCATGATGTGTCTCACTGATGTTTTTAAATCATTTTTGGATAACAATGGAAGCTCCATGGCATGGAGGAATTTGGCATGTCAGGTGCTGGATACACAGGAGATACATGTTAGCAGGATCAGTTCATTGTAGGTTTGTGTCTGCACATGGTCTGCCAGCCTTAACCTTAACAAAGAGTATAGTTGAGGATGTCACTATAGATTCAACTATTCCAGCGAGAGAGAAAGTCCATAAAAAGATTTCTAAAGATTCTCGTGTCCACACATGGTCTACACATGTATGAAATTATTGCTGAACTACTCATTTTAAATTAAACTTAGGAACAAAATGTATTTTTGTCAGAGTATCCAGTAGTGAAACATGACATCTGCATGTTAGTTTATGTAACGAGTAAACTTTAGAGAACCAAGTTGTGGCCAAGAAGTGATATAAAGTTACATCTGTAAAAGCAACTGTTAACCTTTAGACTGTGTTTCAAATGACCAGCAGCTTAAAAAGTTCTGAATAAATTAATAATCCAACTCAATCCATCCATATTTAACATCTGGGTGCAGGACAAGGCAGTGGATGCACACTCAGCTCTGGCATCAGATCAGGGAACATGAATAAGATCATGTTCTCATGAGGCCTGTGTGTTTCCAGAATAAACCTATCAACATGTGGTGTCTCTCAGTCCAGGAGGTCCAGATCAAGACCTTCAACATGAAATCAATGGAAGTCTCTTGCATGTGTTAAATGAAGATCAATGCATTAATGTGCCGCAGTTAAACAGCAGGAGCAGTGAAGGGCTTGTTATGTTGGCCCTGTGTTCAGAGACAGCAGACACTTTACACTGAGAGGACTATGTGACACTTTTCCAAAGCAATACGCAGATGTTGTGGTTTTTTAGAACATTATTTGTTATAAGAAAATATACTGTGGAGTCATCACATTTGAATCCAAAACAGTGTTTGTGGAGTTTTAGCCAATTGTATTTCTACATACTGAGGTCCATAAACAGTCTTGAATTACACAAATTGTGTTTGACTGGAAAGCTGAGACACTTGTGGATTAAATGAGCCCAATTGTATTCATGTGTGATGATGTTTGTCCCCATAGTAGCCATTTCATTGTAGTGAGTAGTGTATGAAACTGTCTGATTGCTGAGCAGTTTCTGAGCAATTGGGAAGCAATGGCAGAGGTTAAAAGTTGCTATACACAACATTCAGAGCTATATAGCAGCAGACCAATTTTTTCATGGAAAGATATAGTGGAGTAATGGGGTCCTGAGCAGAGAATGAAGTCACTCTCCCTCTGTGTGTGTTGTGATCTGAACCTCTCTGTTCTTTGTTTTGGTAGCAGGGCCAGCCGTATGTACATGTTAGTATGGTGAGTGAGTTTGAGTGCATGACTCCCTCCCTTTAAAACTTCTGCTAACACACACAGCCCAGTTTCCCCCCCTCAGGTCACCCTGGTGAGTGTGAGCTAGCCTCCATTGTTAGCACTGTTAGCCCCATTAAGGTTAGGGGTTAGGGTTAGAACTGCTAGCCGCCTCCATTTCTGCTTAGTCACTTCTACATTTGCGTGTGACGTCAGTGGTTTAATGAAATATTTTGCAGAGGGTTGGTTGGTGTGAAATGTTCTCACCTCAATGCTGTCTGGTGTTCCTGAGTCCATAAACAGAGAGCATCTGGAGTCCTCTCTCCTCACAACATGACCATTCTGAGCCGGCAGACCTTGAGCCAACACAGTGCAGTATTATTAATGCCAAGTAAGAGCAGCCAAATAAAGAACAGACTCAGTTTGTACAAGCAGTGACATATGCATG
The DNA here is from genome assembly GCF_963691815.1 of Echiichthys vipera. Lineage (NCBI taxonomy): Eukaryota > Metazoa > Chordata > Actinopteri > Perciformes > Trachinidae > Echiichthys > Echiichthys vipera. Next base: position 16,945,669 of record NC_139847.1, read on the forward strand.
TTTAGGAGAAATTCTGATATTCTCTGAGGCACAATAAATGAAGATCAGTGTAAATAATAATAATCATACTGAGCATGTGAACTCAGCGGTTTAACGTTTTCTGGGACTCTAAGTGTGAGAAGATAACCCTGGTTATGTCACCAGGGAAAATAAGCTTTTGAATGGCATTTTGGGAATTGAGACAGACCATCTTCTTCATCCTTGATCCGTCTCTTGTGACTTTAAAAGAGGAATTTACTTTTATATTATCATACACATTGAACACTGAACCTTTTCACTAACTGATATTTTAAAGTAAAACGGGAAGATTAAGTTATTCTTGGCTTCACAATCTCTACCTCAGTTCAACGGTGTATTCAGAGTCACACATAATGAAAAGAGGTTCAATGTGAACATAACATCATCAGAATTTTAAAAAGATAAGATTGTTGCCATTGTTGTAGTGACATCGTTGTTTCTTCTTGGTTGCAACTTTCATCAGCCTCCTGCCAGCTGGAAGAAGGTACAGGAGCCTCCAAGCTGGTACTACCAGACTGACAAACAGCTTTATCCACCAGGCTGTAAGCAAGCTCAACACCCTCCCCTCTCTCCCTCCCCTCCCCTCTGCATTTTTGACTTTGATCTTCACATCAACTCAGGTCATTAACAAATGGTATGACTCTAAAATATCTATACCATCCCAGAACAGTCTCTGCTAAGTGCTATGATGTATGCGGTGTCGAGATCAAGAAAGACAAAAACAACAATGCACACTCTGACACACAGCTGCTGCTTCCATAGAGTGCTGCTAATGGACCAAGTTGTGTGGAACATAAATATGATGATCCGTAAACAGGAAGCAGCTAGATGCCGTATGTAGTGGGCAGTATTTGTTGTTGTGAACTCACCATGGTCTCTGTCAATGGCAGTGCTGATTCTCCTGCTGTCTGTGGAACCAGTTGATATCAGGTCATCTCTGGAGCCCTGGACGACCACAAGATGAGGGAAGTGTAATCTTTGTTACTGATAAGATATGGAACACTTGTTTAAGGTTTCGGTCAATTAAACTGGGGGAATGGTCAGACTTTATGATGAATAATATGTGAAAATCAAACTGCAGACTAGTAACTAACAAGTAAAGAGTCAGTGTGAAAACACAAACACATGTTTCTTTTCCAGACGCAGAGTCCAAGAAACTGTGGCTCCTCCCAAAGGACTTTTGCACATTAACAGTGTCTGTTTATGGGCAGATGATTCAAGGCTCCTCTCTATTTGAAACAGTGTTCTCTTAACCTGACAAAGAGCCGATTTAGGCATCAATCTTAATTCTTTCTTCTTTGGTTTCTATGAAAACCACATTGATTGTGCATTATGAGGATTTTCAGAAATAATTATAATGCTTCCTATCTACACTCATGATGCTTTCTTGCTTTCTGATGCACTAAATCTCATAAAAAAAAACATAAATGTGACATATAATGAATCATAAGTTCTAGTGTCTTCTGGTTATAGTCTTAGAGTTTGACTAATGGGACTTGTAATACATGATTACCTGTACTCACCTATAAACACCTAAACAAGCAAAGGCTCATAGTACGCTCTTATGATTTCATCTGACATCTTACATAATACTCACTCATGATCCAACAATGTAATATTATAATGAAACATGTTATTATAGAGGGTACAAGCGGCCGAAATGGGTTTTCTCAGCAGGGTGGCTGGAGTCTCCTTCAGAGATAGGATGAGAGGTTTATTCATCCGTGAGGAACTCGGAGTAGAGCCGCTGCTCATTTGCGTTGAAAGGAGCCAGTTGAGGTGGTTCTGACATCTGGTCAGGATGCCCCCTGGGCGCCTCCCTAGGGAGGTGTTCAAGGCAAGTCCAGCTGGGAGGAGGCCTCTGGGAAGACCCAGTTAGAGCTGGTTAATGTGGCCCGGGAAAGGGAGGTTTGGGGTCTAGAGCTGCTGCCCCCGCGGCCCGACCCCGGATAAGAGGTTGAAAATGAGTGATGAGTGAGTGATGTTATTATAGATGTGTTGATTTGTACTTCACTTTACCAAACACATCGGATGATAACTTATGATGATGCTTGGACAATGATAGCACACTATGAGTCCTTACTACATCTGATTGGTGAGGCGTGTATAGCTGAGTGTGTGTAGGCATAATTTATTATAAACCTCTAGTTTAAAACTAGTCAAGAGCATCCATGAGACACGTACATTTATAAATCAATAGAAGTCACATCTATAATGTTTCATGACTGTTGTTACACTGTAGTTCATCAGTAAGGACACTGTGTGTTAATGATGAGTGGTCATTTAGCATTATGAATGCATTATAAGTAACTACGAAGGCCTTCATAGCACACTTTTGCTGTGGTCTTCATAGAAAGAGTTACCACAGTTTCCATTGGAAAGCAGTAACAGAGCACCGAGTGACCCGACTGTGGACATCCAGGGTTCAGAGGTGACTCACATTGAGGCCAAGCCCGGGGCTGGAGGTGTGCGGCTGGGCAGACAGCTGCTTCAAGTTCTGGTAGAGCAGCTCAAAAAGTGGCAGGTACAGCAAACAGATCCTGGCCTGCTGGTTCTGAAATATGAAATGACTGTATGAGCTTTTTTAATAATAACTGTCCAACATGTTTAATATTGATGAGCGACATTACATGAGGTTACAGGGGTAGAATGAGCACACCTGTAAAGAGAGAAGACTACTGTAGGTTACTGTTGCCTGTCCTTAACACACTGATCAAGCTGCTGATAATAATAATAATAGTTCCTGCTCTCCAAGCACTGGCTTGTTTGCATAACAGATGATGGTATCTTTTAGGGGCTGAACACACCGTTAAACCGCAGCTTATCACATATTCAGATGGTGACCTGGGTCAAACTTTCATCACATCAAACATGACTTTTTTGCATGCAACAATGAGTCACACTGCAGTTGCTTCTACTGAGCTCTTACTGTAGATTATTTGCTTCACTGAGAAATGTACTGTATGCTGCACAGACAAAATAGTTTACACGTAACTGACATGAGGATGACATGACGTGCAAAAAGAGGCTTTGGTTTTTAAAGAGCACAGTGTGGCAGTGAACAGCAGGGAAAAGACATTTGGACTTGGACTTAAACAGGTCAACCTCTGACTTACAGTAGTTTGATGTTGAACTCTTATTTCTGTACACGATGGATATAATTAAGATAAACCTTTAGGAACTGTAATCTATTATGTGTGTATTTCTTTAGTCATTTAGTCTCATATTCAGTCTTTAGATTCCTGTTTATTCTAGCACTGGAGTATGGTCTGATTACGCCTGTTTATCATGCTGGGAATGGGGGTAAACACTCTGGCTTGTTTCTACTTTTTAAAATCCTCAGTTGAGATAAGAACATGGCGCCCCATAAAAATGAAATAACAGCTTTATCTCCGCACTGTACATCCAGTGAGCCAGACTATGTTTATTTCAACCGAATCACTGTAAACAGGATGAAAGATTTCCAGTTGTTCTCAGGGAATTATGTTAGAGTGTAACTTTCAGGAAGGCAGATTCCTGCATTATTACAAAGACAGTTCAACTTGAAAGTGAGTTAGTTTGCACAAATTATTCTTTCTAATATTATTATTTCTTCTTCTCTTGTCTCGGCTTGTCTCTTCTTCCGCCCGTCATCAAGTGGCCCCCTCACCTTGTATGTTGTGTAGCGGTCATCCATGGCGTGTTTGATAAGAAGGTTCTTGAGAACGCTCACGGCCAGCTGTCGGACCTCGGGCCCTTGCTGCAAGGCCTCAGCCACTTCTCTCAGCAACAGACCCACCAGGAAATGGTTACGGCAGTATTCCTCCGTCAGGCTGAACTCCAGACTCTGCTCTGTGTTCAGGTCACAAAAGAAGTGTCAATATAGAAGTACAGGTTGAACTGATGCTGATAACAATATGGCTTATTGGGACACATAGATTGAGGTATTGACTGTTTTTTTTTTGTTGTCAGAACATGCAATATCATCAGTATTGTCGAGAAAAGTGTAATAGACGTGTAATAAACTATGACAAACATTCACTGATTCAAAGTGCATCACTGCCCAACAGAATATCAACAAAACCATGTAACACATTCATTCAAACATTAATGTTTCCACACCGAAAAGGCAGATATGAGGATGGTTCCTGACTCAGTGTCTACGTAAGGGAATGTTTTGTTGTACATTTCCATTCTATAAATTCAGAAGAAAGCAATATACCAACAGGACTCAGAGACGTGCCACTGAAAATAGGAAGTTGTCTGTTTCAACACAAACTATGATGCTACAGTTTCACAATAATGTGGTGTTAATATCAAAACAGGCAATGCGCTGTGGGAACTGAGCGCCCCTCTGCAACTTTCTTCTCTAATGACAGAGACAGACAGGCGCACTGAGAGAGGAAGAGAAGCAGAGAGAATCACAGCTTTGGGAAAGATGTCTCTGTCTGGTGCTGTGCAAGTATCAAGCAAAGAAGCTCAGTTGATTTCCACAACAGCCAAGCTCCTCTCCTCCACAACAAACAGGCTCAGGTGCATGAAAGCATCAGGCTAGCTATAGCATTGTGCTGAGTGAGTGGGAGTGAATGGGTGTCCTACGAGAAAAGGGAGAGCTGACAGGATGACAGGTTAGTGCAGGTCAGAGCAAGGAGGTGCAGGTCGTTTGCATACGGCAGCAAACATGGTGGCGTGGATGTACGGTATGGTGCGGTGAGCATCACCTACCTACAGGGCCAAAAAGCTCCGTCGCATACGGAATAAAATCTGACCACAAGCAAAACACAAAAAACAGAGAGGGGGGGAGTAAAAATAAAGAAATTGGGGGTGAAACTGTAAAACAATCCATGCAGCATTTCCACAGCACACAGTCTGTTTTTCACTTGTGCTTGTGTAAAACGTGATGTCAACAAGTGTTGGATGAACTTGTTAAGCAGGTAAAGATCACAGTAACTTGCCACCTGCTCAGTGTGTATGCATGGGCCAAACAATCAGGCAGGTTAATACAGGGGATCAGTGTGGTGGATGCGGGTCAGAACGAGGTGGGTGAGAGGTGGGGGTCATGTAAGAGCTAGTCAGTGGTTACATGTGTGCGGGGAAGTGTAATGCATTCAGTGGAAGGCAGGATATGATATCTGACTCTCACCTTGTACCCTCTGCAGCTTGGTGCGCCCAAAAGCCATGGGAAGGTTAAGAGGGATGAAGTGTTCGTGGTTACACACTGTCATCAGGAAATCAAATTTCATTTCAGCCAGTACCTGTGACAAACATAGTTGCATGAGTGTGGAACCTGTGGGTGCATATGCAAATTAATATTAACCGCCTCAGTACATAAAGATACTTCTCTTCTTCATTCAAATATAATCCTTGAGGCTGCTGATAAGGCTACTCAAACAAAGCCTGCTGACTGTCTGTGTTGGTTTCATTTGTTAGTCAAATGTGCTGGTGATAGAGACAGAGCGGCAGGGCAGGAGAAACAGCACGTTTGTCTGTTCTTTACACATGAAATACACTACAAGTTCAAAGAAACAACTTTTACTTGACTGTTGTTACTTGGACCTTGAAGTAGCACTTGCTGTGTGCTGGCTCAGAGTCAGAGGACGTACCTTAGGATCCTTGAGACCAAAATGACACATGTAGTGGTTGACCAGGCCGAAGGCAAAGCCCCTGTTCATGACGGTCAGGCATCTCTGAGGGGAGAAGAGCACATGTGCTGCTGAGGTGGAGCAATAGGTGTGATAAGAGACAAAGCAAACGCTTTTTTGAGAGTGAGATAAACACTTTAAAACAAAGCTGTTGTGTTCTGCAGGGGAGTTCAAAATAACAAGTGTGCACTAAAGGCAGGAAGAGAAGCTCAAGTCACTTAGACTTGTACAATTTGACGCTCAGAAACTCTGACTCTTTGAAACACTACACTGAGTGATTCTCACCATGACTGGCCTTCATTTAACACATCAGATACATGTTTGTGAGTGAGTCCCCATCAGACAGCCTTTAATGAGTCAAATTAGGTCGGTTTCATGTTTTTGCATGTGGCGTTCACACCTTGATGAAGGTGGCCAGGCTCAGGTTGATGCAGCGAGCTTCCTCTAGGATTTCCATGTGGCGGATGGTGATGTGTGGCATGATGGACAACACCAGCGACTGGAGCGCCTGGTGGAAACTGTCGGGGAAGCGCTGGGCCCGGGGCATCTAATGAGATGGTCAGGAGGACAAATCGCTTGAGTTGAAGCCATGAAAAAGTTCAAATGTCAAACAGCTGGAAGCATCACAAAGACAGGCGACACATTTAGAGGTAAAGTTGGGGATATACATCTTCTCTGAACAGATTGCAGTGTAACTTCTTCTTAACAGAAGCATTCAGCGACAGCCATCACTTTGCTTACTGCTGAACGTCTGGCAATACAGACCCATGACATCAGGATATAGCATCTGCACACAGCTCAATGATTCACTATGAGTCACCTGTCCTGTCTTTGAGTGTGTGGGAGGTTTATTTTTATACGTGGTGATATTTTGCAACACCACATGGTATAAATGTGCGTGTGAGATTCATGCCAGATGTAGACATTTGTGACTTTGGGTCGTGTCACAAACACTCATATTGTTAAACCCACACATATGGAAAAGCGTGATGACAAGCTGCTGGATCAAAGAAATCACTCAATACCAACCTTTATGCGGTTGCCCTCTTGCAGATACTGGGCCATGGATTTGGCCATGGTTTCAAAGAAGAACCAGGAGTACTACAGGAAGGGATAAAAGAGGACTGCAGTTAGACCACTACACTATGGGTATCTCCCAATATGCTAACAAGCTTCCCAGGAAAACACAGTGGTGATGACGGGGGAAAATATGAGCCTAAGAAAGAGAACAGTTCAGTGCAAGCTGCTACATGCTTAAGGACAGACATTTCCCTTCTGTTCTGAGGACATGATGAGCTGTTTTATATGCAAGTATGCCACCTGCTGTTCAATGTAGGTACTACAACGGGACTGATGCAGGAATTGTAAGAATAGACAAAAAGCCAGAGTGCACACACCTTGAGCAGTTTGTTGCTGGTGTTGAAATCAGCAGTTTGCTTGAGGGTGGCTGTTACAGCGGTAGCCAGCACCTCATGGGTGGTCGCTGAGTTTCCTGATGCAGGGTTGTTGGTCACAAACACATACTAAGATGGAAAAAATAATAATAATAATATAAAATCAATAATGCAAGTCTTCTGATTTTATACTCCCTGTAGCAATGTTGGTGTTTGTAGGTTACCTTAACAAAAGAGCGCAGGTAGTGTTCCAGGCCTTCCTCGTGACATCTGGAGACTATATGTATTATCACACTGGAGAAACAGAAGCAGGGCAGCGTTATACTAAATGCCTTTCAATCAGAATTAAATAGTACAAACTGCAGCCACATTTTACACAAGTGAACAACTGACCGCAGGGAGTTGACAGCAATCTCATGGGTTTCTTTGGTTGCTGCTGTAAGCACCCCAAACAGCTGCATCAGCACCGTTGGTAGGAAGTTGATGATTACATGAGTCTCCATGGCGTGCAGGCACTATAGGAAATACAGGAAAGTCATGAAAATTAAATTAAACTTGGATTGGTAATATTAGGAGGTTACACTAGACTCAATATGTAAGGGAGTTGATTTTAAAACAAAGAAAGTCAAAATGTTAGAAAAGTCTTAGGGCTCAGCATCTTGCCCAAGGATACTTTTAACATGCAGACTATGGGAGCCACGTACTAAACTGCCAATCTTCCAGTTAGTAGACATCCGCTCTACCTTCTGAGCCACATCTGCCCCTAATATGTACATGAATAGAAAACGGTGTAGGTACTGAGATTGATCCTTGAGGGACACCACAGTGTCGTTGAATAGATTGAATTGCTTCGACGTCAGTGCAGTGATTGGAGACTGCTGTACATGAGAGCTATTGTATTGGGGAAGATTCTCAAATATATTGATTAACTAGAAACCATCTTGCGATGGGATCACACCAACCATTGGTATTACCATATTTTATATATTACTATATATAATCAATATATTACATTGTTTTTTAATAGAGATGGGGGATATCATTTGAGGGAGGAGTTCATTTTAAAATATATTTGTGTCCAACATTAAAATATATATTTTTCACAAGGTACAGGGAGGAAGAAGTAGCATTTGACCAGATGTTCTCACAGATTATTTGAGAACGGTAAAGAAGAACACAAAGATCAGTGTGGATGAGCTCCAGAGATACAGTGGGAAGATGGGAGAAAGTTCTAGAAAGTCAACCATCATTGCAGCCCTCCACCGATCAGGGCTATATGACAGAGTGGCCCAATGGAAGCCTCTCTTCAGTGCACGACACATGAAAGCCCGCATAGAGTTTGAAAAAAAAAAACACATGAAGGACCCCCATACTATGAGAAATAAGATTCTCTGGTCTGATGAGACCAAGACTGAACTTTTTGGCCTTATTCCTAAGCTGTATGTGTGGAGAAAACCACCTGCCCAATACAATACAAACAGTGAAGCATGGTGGTGGCAGCATCACGCTGTGGGGCTGTTTTTCAGCTGCAGGGAAAGGACCACTGGTTGCAGGTGAAGGTAAGAGGAATGGGGCCAAATACAGAGATATCCTGGAAGAAAACCTTTTCCAGAGTGCTCAGGACCTCAGACTGGGCGGAAGGTTCACCTTCCAACCAGACAATGAACCTAAGCACACAGTTACAATGACAAGAAGTGACTTGGGAACAACTCTGTGACTCTTCTTTAATGGTCCAGCCTTCCCTACTTTTACCGCCCTACTTCTGGCACCCTTGCTCGTACCATACCCATCTTTAAACTCAGCCTTCATTTTGATCCCAACTACACACCTGTAAAGTTTCATGACTGTATCTTGCACAGCTGCAAAACTATCGTGGTGACAAAATCTGTCCAGAGTCAGACAGACAGATATATAAACACAGAGTGAAATACTCAAAAGTTCCCGCTCTGATGACAAACACACAAAGACTCACAAGGTGAAAACAATACATGCATCGCTGACGCGTCTGGTAATCACGTTGTTGTAATAAAACTTGGACACAAAAACTGCAGGCTTTACAGTAGATTGGAATTCTGTTAGTACCTTGCAACAACAATTAAGATATAATAAGACTATAAATTGACCGAGTGGAGTGTTCACCACCTCATTGTATCTCACCTTCAGGTATTTGATAAGTTCTGCTGGGCTGCCCTCTGATGTCGTCCTCATCAGCTGGCAGTGCTGGAAGAATTTGTGTAGATGCAGGTCCTGTGGAGGAAACAGTACAATATAATTATCATCCACACACACTCGCTTTATACCATCTACCTTAATGCATACTGTACATGTATGAGTGGGGATTCAAAGAATGATTGAAGCATAAAGTGGTGTACCTGAGCGTATATTGTTGATGCCACATGGGTCCTTACTTTGAACAGAGGCTTGGCATTTTCCACCCATTTGATATCTGGGTGGGACTGTTGAAATACACGCAAATATGAAGCATTCAAGTTCATTTCATATGTACTGAGACATAACTATGAAAGTATTAATGTGTATCCCTAACAAAAGACTGACTCAGACGCCGGCAGTATTTAATTGCCTGATGTCAAATTCTCTGAACATCTATTAGCTTTTATTTGAGCTTTACCATTTTTGTTGAACATTGGTAAGGCCTTGAATTAAGGGAATAGGGTTGTACCTTCCTACTGTCCTGACAAAGGTATCCAGGAGGCAATGTGGCAGCAACAGACAGCTGGAGCTCTACTGACTGCATCCTCCCGTCTTTGAGCAAAGGCATCCAGGAGTAACCCACTGAAACACATGAAAGCAGCATTGTTGGGCTGCATTTATCAGGATATATAACATAACGTAACATAACACAAGACTATAGTAAAAATAAATGAGGTCAATACTGAAATCATCATAAAAATTGTAGCCAGCAGTGTGTTTTTTTTCTTTCTCTTTTTTTAAAATGAATGTTGCATTCAAGGACACATATCCACTCACAGGCAGAGGTAGTTTCCCAGCAGACTTACCCAGTGACTCTACTCCCTCTCTCTTCTTGCTGCTAGCCTTGCTGCTGGACTCACAGCTGATATGGTAGAAGGTGAAAAGGATGTGGTGTTTCTCATGAACGTGGACCGGCAGCTCAAGCTTTACCTGTGCACAGGGGAATAGGTCACTGTTTTAAGCTTAACATATCAGCATCGTGTCATTCTTCTCACTGACATCAGAACACGACACACTGATGCCAATAATAGACTGAATACAGTTATTCTAACAATAATAGAGCAGTGTCAACAGTATTGATTTCATGCTTTTAGTCATGCCACTTACACAGTTCCACATACAGTGGCGTTCACTTCACTCATTCTTTGATTTTGTCTTTCAAAAATAGCAGTTATTTTCAAGTTTTTGTTGTTGGTTTGTTTTCATCCAACCAGAACTGGTATAAAATGAATGGAAAGTGGGGCATCTTTGTCTAGTGTGCACTGTGTAACTACATATCGAAATGTTCAAAGGGTTTCTGCACCTTCTTCAACATGGGTACAAACCAGAAGAGCTAGAATTGAGTAGGTGTGTTAGCTTCATATAAGCCAAACTACTGAGTGCTACATGTAAGTGTACATTTTTTTGCACTTATACTGTATGTCAGGCAATTTCCTCAAATTTAAAACCCCCGCTAAATACTAGTTTGAAACACTGGCTTTACAGAACAACACTTCTCAATTGTGCTGAGTTACAGTGATGGCAGACTATATGTGGTCTCTAACACAGGAAAAAAATATAAAGTTAGAGATAGAGGCACAGGTCGAACGCAGCCTGTTTACTAATACAAACAGTAAAAACATATCAAAAGAACTTCAATTTCTATTCTTGCACAAAATATAGAAATCAAGCACTTTTAATGATCCATGTGTATTTATGTCTTTAGTGTATATGTCTAAAATAAAGTTTAGTGGAATCTATAAAACCAATTTTTCACTAGGGGGCAGCATCAGCAAGGAAATGTGTTTTCCCTATGTCTTGCTGATTTTCTAACAGGAAGTGACAAATGCAGAACAACTAAACTGATCGAGTAACCAACAAACTAAGAATGTCATGACTGACTCTCCAATGATGACACAAGCATTAATCATTCAGTTGTGTCAGTTGTCTTTCTTGGGAAATGTAGAGACCTCCATAAGATTGTGACAATGTTTGTGTCCTGACTTTAGAGGATAAAAACGATCAGGGCAAAATATGTAAAACAATCAAGGTCATTGTTGTTCTGTTTGGGCAAAAATTCTCCAAGATGCGAGTGGAAGCTCAAGCCTGGGAGGTTAATCCCAGTGAGCGTGCCTCCGTGTGTGTGCATGCGGGTGTATGTGGGTACTAAAATCCTAATCCGTTGGATATCAAGGCCATATGGACCCCCTCTGCTCTACCTCTCTCACAGTATCCTGACCGTACCTCTTTCGCTGAGCTCCTGGCCTCATATATGTATGTGTGTGTGTGTGTGTGTGTGTGTGTGTGTGTGTGTGTGTGTGTGTGTGTGTGTGTGTGTGTGTGTGTGTGTGTGTGTGTGTGTGTGTGTGTGTGTGTGTGTGTGTAACAGGGTCTGTGACTGTTTGACCAGTCTAGTGTGAGATCACAGCTCTACCCTGAGACAGATTTATGGGATTATCTCAGTGCTGGCTGAGGAATTTGCCGCTCAAATAATCTGGTTCTAGGGAGTTTGAGAATAGTTACCAGAGTTTCGTTATTGTTCCAATTCTTAAATCTTATTAGGTGTAAATAACCTGATTGATGCTGTTAAAAGTTTAACAGAATGAATAAATACCATGCATGTAAAACTCAGTGTATCTACTGTGAAGTGTAATTTGAGCCAGTTAGGATAATGAGTAAATTATCTCACCTCGTCGTAGAACTCCGGGCTCTGATTGTGGTGCAAGACGGCTGCGTAGGAGCTGCTGGCGAAGAGTGAGTCCCCCGGCTTGCCGTAGATGCACTGAAAGGCAAACGTCAGTCATCAAACACTGGCCCTTTGATGTTGGGGTGACAGTGGTGAGTAAGTGACAGTATTTGGAGTAAAAGACGGGCTGAGTGTGCAAGCCCTTCATTGTATGCACCTTTGAAGCACCGACAGATTAAACAAAGAATTGAGAAACCAAAGAGGGGAACCTGAAAGGATCAAAAGCATAGCCTCTGACGAGAAGAGTCGGGCCTCATCGGGAAAAATGATATACATTTTCAGGCCTTGCATAGTACTGTTTACTGTATTTTAATGAAGCAGCAGGCCCTTGCCTCCTCTGCTGGATGATGATGACAGAAAAAACAACAAACACAGAACAATTACAGCACTTTAACTCCACATGTGATGACTTAAATATAATTTTACTTTCCAAATGGCAACTAGAGCCATTAGCAGATGTAAATGTGGGTGTATTTGTTTTTTAATGAATGCACGCTCAAACTCTAGGAGAAACACAACCACGGCTCTGTTTTGTATCAGAGCAGCAGCCACTGCTGGAAGAAGTTCTGTAGGAAATCTAAACCTGTACGACAAGGTCATGCTTGATATTGCTAAGATATGTCTAATGAGGGGCGAGCAAAGGGAAGCAAAAACTTTAGACCTGTTCCCATGGCTGGTTTGATACTGTAATTAGGATGCTAACCGTTGTGGTCATCTCTAATGAGCAATAATGAGCAATGCTGGCAAGAGGAAGGACAGAAATCTGGAGCCAAATGATTAAAATTGAGACTGATTGGAGCCGGGATCAGAAAAAAAAAAAAAGCTGGAGCCTCTGCAGGAGGACTAGATGAGCCTGGAGGATGGGTGAGGCCCAGAGAGAGAGGACAGGGTTCAAATGCTCAGCTCAGTCTGGGAAGAAGCTGGAGGGGGGAGAGGGGATTACACAGATTTTCAGCAAAGATCTGTTGCTGCGGTCGCAAGGTACAGTACAGTAGATGCGTACCACCATGTAAAACCCGACACTCAGAGGCCCTTACAGCAGCAGCCGGTGTAGGGGAGCTGATGAGAGTCCTGATTACCTGAAAGAGGAAGAGAGTCCAGGCGTGGCTAGAGGACTAGAGGAGCTGCCTCCTCGGATCTTATCAGAGAGCCTGTCCTGTTCTCACATGTACTGTACCACTCAGGTTTTCTAGTGCACTGTTAGAGCCAGACATTCAGGTGAACCCACAGACGAATGAACCTGAGACAATGACTGTGGGTTTGAATGGTCAATAGTGCTGCGTATAGTTGGAAAAAATGGGGATACCAGGACCACTAAGCCTTAAAGATCCTGGTAGTTTCAATTCACAGCCTCTTCACGTTCCTGTTGCAAAGCTCCAGAAGAATTTCCTCTGTCGAGTCTTCCGCTGCCTCTGATTCAAATCTCCTGAGGTGTGCTGCTGGCTCCTGCTTCTTGTCTGTAAACAGCTTCCTGCCTCACTGTACTCCAAGCATTGTTTGGGACCAGACTGTACACTATCTGAGGTATAACACGCATGGCTGCACGCCTGTCTGGACTAACTTAATCAAGGGCATCAAGTGCAAATGTTTTGGCGGTTGAAGTCAAAGAATTGCTGTTTTCTTCCCTCCCTCTGGAAAAGTGAAAAGAAAAACAATCCACACTGACTTTGACGACTGTTTCCATCCACAAATATTTGACATGTGTGGCCGGGGAGAAATAGCGAGGAAGAGAAGAGAGAAAAAGAGTGACCATTCATTATCTTCTCCTGCCAGCTATAATAACCAGCTTCTGTAAGTGTTTCCTTTCTCCTTTTCTGGCCCCTTAGCCGCACTCTGACTTCCACTTTGTGAAAAGCAATAAAAAGAAGAGTTTATCATGTTTGAGGACTCTGTTATTGATCAAATCTCACTTAGGGCATCCTTCAAGTTTACATGACAGTATATTGTTGTTTCTGACACCCTTGCACCAGGCTCCTGCTAGTCTGTTGAAAATAAATGTGTGCTAGTTTTAACCCAATCGATCGATCCTCTTTTTTTAATTCTGTTTTATTTCCCTTTGTTCAGTGGAAACTATATCTACACTGTATTTGTGCATGTATATTGTCCTGAGCATGCTTTTGACCAAAAATGTCATTAACATATACACATATCATACACTACTCTCTCTGGATGACACTTCCTGTCAGCCTATAAACTCCTTGTTCATAATTTGCATCTCTGTTTTAGAAAAAACTTCAGCAAGTATTTTATCATTTCAAGTGTTTGTAGTTTCAGATTCTTTGTTGATGGATCATTGTATCAACAATGGAGTATGATTGTTCTTTAAACACCACATATTATGCTCCATTTCAGGTTCGTAATTTGAGTTTCTACTAGAACATGTTTACACACTTTAATGTTTTTAAAAAAACAACTGTTTTCATTCTCTGTCTGAATTGCTCCATTTTAGCGCCTGTCTTTTTAGGCCCAGGGAAATGACTGTAACAGCACTGTATCGCATCTTTCTACCTACTGTGTATATAGTATAGTTGTGACATCACAACTGTACAGAAGTCCTGACAGTTCATTTAAAGGTAGTTTCTGAAAACAGGCTGTGAGCATTTCTCTGTGGATTGAGTGTTTTGATACTTCCACAGTATTTATACTGTATACTATAGCACCTCCACCTGCTTTATTATCAAAAACACATGGAAATCTCACCTCTTACAATATGGGACCTTTAAGAAAAAGACTCTGAGATTTCAAGAATAATATCAAATGTTACTCTGGTATGATTTATACTTGGTTTTTCTGCATAGAAAGTAAAAAAATAACTGCTGGAAGCACACCCACCCCTTCTCCTTCATTGAGAAACTCTGGATCTGGCCTGAGGCAAGTGCAGAGGAAGTGGCTGCTGTAAGCTGAAGTTATACAGGGAAACCACATGGGGCTCACATCTCAGTGATTGCTTTAAAGATTAGTCTGTGTGTCATTAACATTAATAGTAGCTTACATATTAAAATACAGTAAACCGTTGATACAACTCACCTTTAAAGGAGTTGCACCTTCTTCATCTGAATCTCTGAACTGGATGCAAACTGCGATGTTTCTAGCCTGGTGTGGAGGAAACATTACATCAGTCAGAGCAAGAGAGAGTGACCCAACATGTGAAATAATCATTCATGTGTAAACAACGACGACAACGACAACGACAATGACACAAAAACCAATCCTTGTTGTAGACTCTGATCATTCATTCCCTCCATCACCACTCTTAACTTCTAACTTTCAGAGTCACACACCTTGGTGAAGGACTTCTGGTTGTCGTATTTCAGCTGTTGGGGGTAGATGTAGAGCTGGTTCTTGTAGGTGGTGAAGGGGTAGTTGTACTTGGCCTCTTCAGGGAGAAACTCCTCCACCTCCACTGACACTCGCTCACAGCCGTCCTCGAAGGGCTTGACGGGGACGTAAGAGGAAGTCACCGTATCTGGGGGAACAGAGCGCAAAAGTTAGGGAACCAAACCTCTGCTGCTGTGTTCCTGTTTCTTGTGCTGTCCCAAGAGTCAACTCAACGTCATTCTGTATATTTTTGGGCTAAGTAGAGACTACTTGTTGGGCAAACAGCTGAGACCTTGCAAATCAAATGAACATGGCAGCTTATTATCTTAACAACTTTCTTGCCTCCTGAATTTCTACCACATCATATTCTTCCCCTCTTTTCCCCCCAAAATGACTTTGATTCACTGCCAGTCTTCAGCTGTTAACTCATCACTTCCAATGGATTTGAAGGGCTTTCTTTCTACAGACATACATGTATTTTGTGGTGAAGAAACCAGAGGTGTGGTCTATGCACTTGCTACTGTTGTTTGATCGTAATCTTGTTGCTCAAGAAATTGAAGCTCATTCTACTTTTGTCTTTGACACAGTCAAGATAAGATCAGCAGCAGCAGACTACAACAGGCTCCTAAAGCTGTTTACTCAAAGTTTATATATAAAGTAAATATTGGGTTTTTTTCAGGAACATGAAGTGAGAATACAGGACTCCTTCATTATTATCAGATAAGGGGAGTGTTTAGAAATGACTGTATACTTGAGAAGTCAGGTGGGACACACTCAATGGTGACATTCAGCTGTCCTGGGATGGTCTGAAGCTTGCTCTTCTCAGGTCTGATGAAGAAAAAGAGATTCAAAAGAAGAACAAGATGCAATCAAGTCTGAATTAAGGAGCTTTCTACATTTATAAAGTGCTATTTATTCATGAGATGACCTCCAAATTTGTTCTCTAATGCACAACATTTTCTCCTAAAAGGCATACACTGGCACTGGTTCAGAGGAGTGGTGATGACTCACTTCCTGATGTCAGCCAGCAGCTTGATGATGTCATCAGTGGAGACTTTGCTGCTGTCCTGGCGGTAGAGAGGAGAAAACTTCCCATCCATGTCCAGGCTGCCCTGAGCATCTTTGAACACCTGCCTGAAAACACATTACACTTGACTACAGCACATACGCATCATTAATGAATGGGCTCTAAGATAGGGCTGGGCAATAAATAATTTTTTTTTTTTTTTTATTACGATTTGGGCTTCCAGAGATTTAAAAAACATAACATGTAATTATTGTGCCACATTGATTCGCAATGATATTCTCGTTCGTTCTTGTTTCATAAATCTGGTGCTCTCCTTTGAGTTACAGCGCTGCGTTTACACTGGAACATGTTGAATATAGTTTACCAAAGTGACCAACAACATATTTGATTATTCATTTCAATCCAATTTATATGTATTCATTATTTTTTATAATTACTTCAACCTATATGATATATATTTATAAATCACTTATTATATTAATGAATCTATTCTTTTTACATTTTTAATTTGTTTTTCAGATAAATTATTATTTTTTGGAAGAAAGATGACAAGAAATAGTGACAGTAATTACATTGAAACTGAACAAAAAGAAAAAAGAAAGAAAAGAAAACGACTAAACAGACAGAAAACAAAAACATTAAGATTAAAAAAAATACTTATGGAATGACTTGATAAACAAAAACCTGAATAAATAGTTAAATTATGTTTAACGTTCAAGAAAATCCACAATAATGATGTTTCCAAAGTCAGTAACAGTGATCTCATAATCCCGATCTCAAAATTGACCAAAATATCTGTCAACAGGACTTTTGCCATACTTTAAGGGTTCGTATTTGGCCATTCCAGAGATGGATCCGAACAGATTCATTACTGGGTAATATTTTGACTCATGGATTATTCCTGTCTTACTTGGCAGCCCAGGCAAATGGCATCCTGTACTGGCCCAGGCGTTGGCATGTCTGCTTGGCAGCTTTGAGCACCTTCTGAGCAGTCTGCAGAGACATGGTAGGAAACAAAACAGAAGAAAAAGGCCAAAGACCAAATGTTAAACTGGAAAGCTCACTGCTGTTTTTGTGTGTGTGTATGCCTTTCAATGAGGTTAAACACCCGGAGCAGCAGACCTTGTTGATGTCGGAGGTCTTGATGTACGGCTCGGCAGAGTGTGTGATGCCGTTCTGTAACACCTTCTCTACACGGGCCACCAGGAAGATATCTGCATGGGGGTTTGTCACTGAAAAGATACTCTGGAGGAGAGAGGGAGAAATGAATTAGGGTTACACACGGTTGTACTATAGGAAAAGATCTGTGGTTATATGTGTGTTTATTAGCAGACTTTGTCTCTACAACCCTCCTTCTAGAAACCAGCTTATCTAAACCACTGTGGGTACTCAAATACATAGGCAATCATCATCAGTAATTCAAACTTGAAATGCTGTTTCAGTCTCCACTGCTTCTCTAAAAGGCAAGTGCAGGGGAAGTGGCTGCTGTTAGCTGAAGTTATACAGGAAAACCACATGGGGCTCACATCTATTTTTGGCCTGGTGAGCAGTGTCAGTTCACATAAACAATCTCAAGGGGACAGAAATTACATTCGGACAAAACCGGGCTGCTCATGCTAATGTATGAGCTCATAGAAGTATTATATGTGGATATAAACGCCACAGAGGTTTCTGGGAAAAGGGGGGAAAAAATCTAAACGGACGCAGCAGGAATTAATTTTAAAAGTCATTCAAGTTTCAGCGTAAGTGATGAAAGGATCTTAGCGTCTAATGCAGCATTAAATCAAAATTGATGCAGGCATCACAAACTGCACATAAATAATAAACATCTTAGAAGAGTCCAGCGTGGTGCCAGTCAGACAGACACACTCCCTGGCTACACTCTAAGCCACAACTCTGTCAATCTTCTCCAAACTGCCCTCATTTACTTTGTAGTTTTAACAAAACCACACACACACACAGCTGCTTCTGCTTTCTATCTTTGACATTGTGATTTGTTGCCATACATTTTGCTGAAAGATTTTATCATTATATTTCCTAGAATAGCTCCCTTTTACAAACGGACACCAACGGCTAGTTTGAAGCCAGGAGAAACTCCTTCACTTAGACAAATGTATTATGTTTGTGAATTAAGTAATGAACTGGAACAGATGCTGTGGCCTCCCGAGAGCTGCCGATGCAGTGGAGAGATATAAGAGGCGGAGGCTCCGTCCTTGGACCACACCCAATGCACCTAAATTAAACTGTGGTCTGCCGAGCTATAATAGCACACTAATCACAGAGGTAGAGCCTTTTCTGTTTGTATGCATGTGTTTGTATGTGTGTGTTCTGCTGGTGTAGAACTTTCACAGATGTCGGTTGGCAGACGGTAACATTAAGTTCATAAATTAGACTTGGAATGGTTCTTGTATTTTATGTCTGCAGCTTTAAAATTGCATTCTCTATTAGAGATACTGTGTCGGCCGTTTCTGAGTGCTAGTTTGACTCTCCCCTATTTATCTTCCCACCTTTAAGCTATTACTGTTTCCAGATTGTTGCTGGGATTGCCCAGTCAGGTCTCGCAGCACAGAAATGGAAAAGTGAGTAGCTGAGTACGTTTTATAACCTAACTGCTACTAATTTACAACAGGCACAGGTCTTGCTGAGTGACTTAATCATATTAATGGGCCAAGAGGGGGTCCTGTGCTGATCTCACAGCACAGGAGTTGCCTGATCCAAGAGTAACACTCACACTTGGGCATTAAATAAACTCTCAACTAAAATACAGCAAAGAGAAGAGAGGAGACATAAAGCTTACATGGCCCTTAAGCACTGGGCTGATATAAAACTGGCAAACTAAAGGGATTCTGAAATCTATTGCAAATGTTTGCTGAATGAGCTAAACTGAGGTCTTGTGGACATGGACCAAGCATTGTTTGGAGACACACTCTCATCTGGAAATACTACGATGGCATGAAAATGAAAAGCACAGAAGGGGAGGATTCAATGTGAAGAACACTATCATGTATTTGGATAATAAGCTCCCCACGCTCTGAAGTCAGAGGAGATGGTTGTGGATTTCATCACCTTGTGTGACCCAGTTCAAGGTTCAAGGTTCTTCACGCTCTTTAAGACCATGTTGACACATTGAGAGAACAACATTTGAATCTGAGGTCCCAGCAGTGATCAAAGTGACAGTGAGACTTAATATACAAAAATACAATACGTCATCTAAAGTAAATGAAAAACAAACGGGATAAACATCTAAAGGAGTGGATAACGAGAGCATAATAAATGAACAGAATGATTAATAGTATCGCATAGCTGTTGAGTCCTTCCACTTCCTGGGAACCATTATTTCCCAGGACCTCAAGTGGATCATAAAAAAGCCCAGCAGAGGATATACTTCCTGCTGCATATAAAAAAAGTTCATTGGCCAAAGATGATGATGGTACACTTCTACAATGCCATCATCGAGTCCATCCTCACCTCCTCCATCACCAAAGACAAGGGCAGACTGCATCCCGTCCTACACATGTACGCCTCCTGAACCCTGAGGCGGGCTGGATAGATTATAGCCGACCCTTCTCACCCCGGATACAAACGGTTTGAACCACTCCCCTGACACAATAAACAGCCATCTCTATGCTTTACATTAACACACATCTTCGATTATAATTCTATACTGTGAACTTTTGCACATCCCCTTAATATCGTTGCACAACCTGCTGTTATATTTTAGTGGTTATAACATTTGTTATAGCATTTTAATACAATATAGCATTTTGTTGAAATTTTTATGGTCATTTTCCTGTTCTGTACTAAAGATGTTTTAATTACGAATTACTTACGAGTTTATATAAGCAAAATAACTATCATCTTTTACATTACTTTTGTAAACTTATTTCGATCAGCTCCACCTTTACCCATCAAGTCAGTCAATTAGGTTCTGTTTTTGTTTTTTTCAGAAGTCAAAATGTTTCAAAATATGTTTAACAAAAAGGATGGGGCATTGTACTATTTACACCTTAATCTGTATGAATAATAGAAGATTGAATCAGCTTCCACTCCAGTTTGTGACTGGCTGTTCACTCTCAGTGAGTCATTTCCTCAATGAAACAGCAATCTCATTACAGCCAAGTTTCTACCTGTGTAGGGAAGCGCAGCAGAGCCTCTGACACCCTCTGAAGAACTGGCAGGCCGTTCCCTTTCGCAGAGTCTCCGTTCACCATGACTCCACCTCCTCCTCCTACTGCCTCCCTGCCTCCTCCTCCCTCTGAGTCCGATGAAGGCGAGAGCTGGCCCGAGGTGTCGGTCAGCATCTCCCTGACGCAGGGCGGGTTGAGGTCGACGTGGAAGTCTGCTGAGATTTTACAGCTCTTGGAAACGTCAAAGAGTGCGAGGCTGATGAAGAACGGTTCCACCTGAGGTGCAGCAGAGAGACGGTTAAGGGCTTTCCACGCTTTAATCCACCGGCCAGGGTTTAGAGTATCCCTGGATTCATTTACTGTGGATCACATTTCACACTTTATTCAGCTTAATCCCTCCGTTAAGAATTCAATTTACCCCAACTATTCATTTATTTTTTCAGAAATTTTAAATCTACATTGCACTAATGTACAGTATATGTAATATGTGACAGAAACCTCCAACATGACACCTCAAATTAAGAGCTTTATCTGCCATGCTATTCATCAGGGGCATGCAGACATTTTGAGGGGCTGCTGCTCTAACCTGAAAAAGCATTCTAAAAAATAGATCAGGCTCCTATTAGTTAATCCCTAGTGTGGAAGCAAATGTTGGCTCTACGGTAGCACTGCACACACATTTTTGAATGACTGTGCACTTAATTCCAGGACGGATGGATCCTGCATGATGGACAAACCATCCAATAAACTGTGGAGGGAAAGAAGGGACAGAAAAGGGGGAGGGAAAGAGAGAGCGTACTGCAAACCACAAAATATGAGTCAGTTTAATTTTCCTACCAGCCTCTCTAATTCACCAGCAAGCAAGGAGGAGGAGGTCCAACTCAATGTTTTATGACTACAGCAATCCACTCAGACAAAGTCAGTGCTGACACACGCTCTAAGCTGCTGTCTCATGCTGCCAGGAACTCTTCAGGTGTAACCCCTCGAAGACATTTCCACCATTCTTCAGACAAACTTCAAACAAGCTTAGATGAAAAAAACAATACCATGTTGCAACGTCAGTGTGTGGAATTGCTTGATGCAAACTGATTTAATCAGGTAGTACAGAAATATCTAGTTGTGTTTTATTTTGGCCTGGTTATTTCCATTGCTTCCAGACAGGCCAACATGAATTATGAAGGTGGATTATCTGGGGCAGCGCTGCAGTTGTGCGGTGTAAAGAATAAGACTGTGAGATGCTTAAATGCATACAGACAAAATTACTAGAGAGATATTTTTACAACTGAAAATATACAGTATATATTATAATATTTATTTTTGTTAACATTTTGAGTTAGGTCTTCTGTCATTTACTTTAGGTTAAAGTTTATCCGAAGCATAGAAAGTAGTAGAGGTATTAATAGAGTCATATAAGCAGGTCATACATTGGTGAGGACGCCATCACCCTTCTCACTAACGCAGCCCTGGAGACTGAAGGTCAGGTCGTGGCAGCTGACCACGATGCGACGGCCAAAACGCTCCTCAAACGGCTTCACGTCTGGCTCGATGCCTGAGAAGTCCAGCCTCTGGATATATCAGACAGGAGGGGGGAGTGGAGGAAGGAAGGAAAGGAGAGAACATAGAAACAGGAGATAAAACAAGAAAAAGAGAAAGATTGTAGAGGAGAGAGGATAAGAGAGAATGCAAGCAGGGAAAGAGGGAGGAAGACGAAGGAGAAAGAAACGGTGGGAAGGGGAGAGAGATCAAACAGTCTGAATCAATAGTGAAATAAATAAATCATAGGATAACAGAGTGATAAAATAAGCATCTGGTATACCTGTGTCTCGGGGTCCAGAGAGAAAAGCTTTTGTCTGCATTCATTCCTGTTGATCTTATTGAGCTGGTCTGTCTCCCTGGCGTACTGCAGACGCACAGAGAGGAAGAATGGAAGTGAAATAATGTGGAATAACAGTCAAATGTAGTGGGTATTTATTTATTTGGAATTTACTGATTAACTTTGTTACTCTGCATTCTTACAATTATAATTATATGTTGCCTTTTAGTATTAAAATATGTTATTTGGCTGATGTCTGCTGATTCTTTATAGAACACAATTAAAGTGTAATTCCGGTGAAAAATCATCCCATGGTCTTTTCTGCACTTACATACATCAAATAAGCCATCGAGACAGTTTTTTTCATGTATGAACTATTAATGGAGAAATCCTAGTGTTGCTAACAGCCGGACGTTACTAACAGTGATTAGCTTGTGGCAGTACTGTGAAGGCATTCAAACTTTTTCTTTTTTAACCACTAATACTGCTTCAAATAACACCAAACCTCTGCAGCATCATGAAAAGAGTCCCTACACAAAAAAAAAGCACCAACAACGTAGTTGGTGAACCCAGAGTTTTATTAAAAGAATGTTTTTAAAGACTTACCTACTGGCCCCTGTACCAGCTCCTCTCATAGTAAAGTCCAAGTGGATTACCAAAGTCAATCCAAAAGGAAGGAGCCCATTCGTGCTTTGTTTTCTGTGTAAGGACTCTTCTCATGCTACTGCAGAGGTTTGCTGTTATTCTGAGCAGTATTAGTGGTTAAAAAAGACGTTTGAATGCCTTCATCGTACTGCCCCGAGCTAATCAGTGTTAGCCACGTCCGGCTGTTTGCGACTCTCCAGGATTTCTCCGTTAATAGTTCACACAAGAAAAAAACTGTCTCGATGGCTTATTGATGTATGTAAGTGCAGAAAAAGACCCTGGGATGATTTTGCACTGGCATAACACTTTAACCTCTATTGTAGAAAAATAGGGCCATGTATGTATTCTCATACGTATAAAATAAATACTGTATATACGTGTCATTTTAGAGATATAGGTCTCACACAGTAATGGACCCTAAACAGTAGCATCTGTGCTAATACAGCAACACAAATACAGACAGAGAAAGACAGAAAAAAAGAAAAGCAGTTAACAGCCCCAGACAAAAGGAGGAGAAGAGTATCTAATGGAGACAAAGACATCAAACACTCAGGTCACTGTATGAGCCCTAATCCATCTCCACCTAATTCCCCTCTTCTCCTTTCCTCCTGTTCTCACTGTGGCCAGCCTGCAGACAAACTCAAGTGATCTTGTGCGTGTAGGGGGAACTCTCTGCTGGAGTGGCCTAGAGCAAAAAGCAGTGAAACAGCAGCACAGAGCACAGAGGGCTTTGTTGTCTGTATGCAGCTCTGGGTTTATAGACATATTAAAACAGCTCAGTCTGTAGAATAAACACTGCTGTTGTCAGGCTCAAACACAGAGTCCAACAAAAGAGCAGCTCCATGGCTCTTCCATCATGTATCATGTACATTTAGAAAAAAGAGATTACACATGTGGTCTTGTACAAAAGATCAGAGTTATTTTTGAGATGATCTCAAAAAGTACCTTTAATTAAGGAGACAGCGTTTTTCATTGTTATTTCATTTAACAAATAAACCATAATTGCATTAATAAACCAAAAAGGATGTACAAAATTGTCATGTCAAATACAAAAAAATATGCACTTGAAATTTGAACTCATAATTATTCATCCATTCATTCATACCTTCATGAGTTCAGGGTGTAGGCTCCTCCCCAGGCTCTCAAGGAGGCTCTCACCTTTACCCTGGCTGGCTGTGTCGTCATCTGATTGAACAGGACAGTGATAGCACATTAATAAAGGTCATCAGAATGCACACCCACACGGATTGCTCCCTACGTGGCTGTCTGCAAGTTATGGTTCCCAGAAGGACAAACTAATATCTTACAGTGCAATGGCCAAATTAAAAAGAGGCTATTACTATTTTGCTCCCTCCCAGATGACAGATGATGGACTGAGTGAACCCTAAGTGCCCCTCCATCTTTATGGACAGCCTTGCAGTCTCTCATCAGCATCTCTGACCAAACTAGGGCTGAATGTTTCATTAGAACATTCTACAGAGAGTATATTATTATATAAGAAAAGGGCCCACAGATGTTGGCAAGACATATGCAAACTGCTGGCATTCTTCCACAGCTCAGGACAGGCAACGGGTTCAACAATTCACCATAACTTCCCCCTAAAGAAACACACACTTAACAACTGAACTGAACAACTGAAAACAGATTACTGACCTTTGATTCACTTGTACCTGCTCAGCTGAATATCTTTCAGATAAATTTACAGCTGATGCGGAAGCTTCTTTTTCTCTCCTGGCAGCAGCTATAGGTTTATTATTAAGCCTATATTTATTGCCTATGTATCATTGTAATATGGAAGCCATTAAAGTGTCCAAACAGGGCTCAGGGTGCTTACTTTTAGGGGAGTTTTGGCCGAGGAGAAGGGTTACTTTATCCCTGGCTACCACTAAAACAGGCTATGTTGGACCATGACAATACGGCAACCTTTCAACAAGACTACAAATAATAAACTGACTGAAAGATTACATGTGTAAATCTCAGATGGACAGTAGGTAGAGTATAACTCACCCAGGACACAGTCCAGTGTCTCTGCACCATTCCTCCTGTCTTGGCTTGCCTCAGTGGTGCTCTGCAGAGCCTGTTTCAGCGTGATCACCCACTCCTCCATCTCTGCTTCGCTGTCTGCAGCCAGGAAGTGGCTGTAGCGGTCTTGCATCTTCAGCTCGAAGCCATTGCGCCGCATCTTAGGGCTCTGAGGGGAAGAATT
This sequence comes from Echiichthys vipera, assembly GCF_963691815.1. NCBI lineage: Eukaryota > Metazoa > Chordata > Actinopteri > Perciformes > Trachinidae > Echiichthys > Echiichthys vipera. Next base: position 16,970,774 of record NC_139847.1, read on the forward strand.
AGTGTATATAATTTTATATTTTGATGCTACGTTACTCCTTTATACTGATAATAAGAGTGGTGTTATAGTTTGGGGCAACCCAAGAGGAATCCCCCCTGGAAGTCATTAGCCAATGTATGTATGTTTCTGACTAAAAAGTGTTGTGACAAGTACCTCTATAAAGAGCTTTATGTCTCAAACAGACAAGTTCCTCACTTAGCATTGTTGTTTGCCCTTAAACTGGGTCATTTTTATGTGAAAGCAACATAAAAGTTGCAGTCTTTTGGGTGCAAAACATGTTTTACATGTCAAACACACCACACTCCACAAGCTTCCACAAGAACCAAACAAGCCAGAATGAGTCCCCTCACTCTTTTGATTCATCCTCTGAATGTCTTCATCAAAGTAAAAGCTTCCTGGCAGCCTCTCGGGTCAGTGCAGACCCGAATGAGGTACCAGTCTGTGCCATGAGCCAAAAGCAGCAGCCCCTCATAATCTGCAAGAACCGGACTTTTTTGTCCGAGTCAATGGAATGCAGTAAATCTATCCAATCAAAGTAGCTAAAGGCCTCTGGAGCGTAGCAAGACAATGAAACACACTGACTTTCACGAGGATGAGATCTTTTGCCAAACACTGAAAACTCACAGTTGGTACAGAGGGAGATACGCCTCAAGTAGCATGGTATATTGAAAGCTTAAGAGTCGGACCAACTGAGAGTTCTACTGCAATATTCTCAACTGTGCATTTGATGTTTCTGTGATTTTTTTCCAACGCTGCATACCTGAACAACATCTATGCAGGAGTCCAAGTAGATGGATCCTTTGGTGTCCTTGCAGTTCTTCTCATCCTTGTAGGAGTTGAGGATGTAGGAGCCGTCAGGGAGCTGAGACAAGTAGAAGTACCTCCTTTTGAACACCTGCATTTCACAGCAGTGGAGAGCAAGTTAACTTAACAACAAGATCAGAGGAATGCAGTATAGAATGTGGCTTCTTTGGTTTTTGCCTGAATGCTCTGCCAACATGATTTAAACAACAGTATGGTGTGATGTGATGCAATAATGGAGAACTGTGTTTGTTGTAGTTTTGAGGGTGTTTAAGTCACAAACAAGAATAAAGAGCTGTTCAGTAGGTAGCCCTACGTGTTGTTTCATTTGTTGCTGTTATGTTGAATGAATAACAGACAGGAGGTCTGGTTGTGACTCACCCTCATGGAGACAGACAGGCTGCTGTTGATGTTGGCTTTCTGAAGCCAGCCCTGCTTCATGATGCCTCCCCTCTGGGAGCAGAGCGATGCTGAGTCCTGACAGACGCAAACACAAACACTGGAAATCAGTCAACACAGACTTTATTATGCAACTTAATTCAGGTTAATGGCATTGTTTACAATACTTAGTGCCTCATCTGCGTTCGAGCTGCAAATATTCATCAATAAACCGATTAGTTGTCCACTATTAATTTAATTGGTAACTATTTTGATATTCGATTAATCGGTTTGAGAATTTTTAAAGAAAAAAAATATATAATTCAGTTTTTTGTGGATATTTTTTGGTTTCTTTTCTCCTCTATAATAGTAAACGGAATATATTTGAGCACCAATCTGCATTAAACATTATTCTTTTTTTCTGACAATAACCTGGTTGTGAGAGATATTCACTGATCACAGCTGCAGTATTCTGTATTTACATGGTTCAGATGATGAAAAATGTCATCAATCCTAATCACACACTGTCCAGCCGAATCAATTTATCAGGATCATTACTGTGGTTTTCCATGAAGGGTTCATCAGTATTCCTTAGTCCTGTCGGTGCAGCCTTTCTGTCTCCTAACGATCATGGGGACTGTTCATCGGCACCACAGAAAACACAAACATTTATCCCAAGGGAATCTCTCCCATACGCATATGCAAACACACTCATTCTCCAGAGTAATACACTTGGAGGAATGCACAGTACAAGGAGGGCTAATTCACTTAATGTAAGCCTGGTAGCGACACACGCATCATGACATTGAGTGAAAAAGGTTGAGTTTTGTGTGTGTGTGTGTGTGTGTGTGTGTGTGTGTGTGTGTGTGTGTGTGTGTGTGTGGCATTTTGTCCTCCATGCGTCACCACCTCCCCCTTTTTCTGTCCAGCTTGGTCCTGTAATCTAATTGGCTGGCTTTTCTCCTCCAACAGCTTCATCACGTCCATTCTTCTATCAGACATACAACGACTGAATGGCCGACCACCATTCACTCACATCTCGCCACACCCTACCTCATATCAACAACGGTAGTGTACTTAGTGCATAGTCATCACCTAATGTCCCTGACTGCAATATTTATTACTGATGTAATGTTATAGCCTGTGGATGGATATGAAATGTTATGTAAAGGAACATTTCTCCAAGCAAGTCAAGAACAAATATATGATTGTTTGCCCTATTGTAATTGTATTGTGTAGGTGTGTGTTTTATATATTTTTTTTCTTAAATATTCTTGCTACAAGACATGCCGAGACATGCAAAGAAAGACAGCCAGAAATGATAATGTAGAGATAGATAATGTAACAGAAGAAGTAATGGAGCCACCTCCTCCCTATCCTCCCCGTCCTGGCAGCGGCAGTATTTATTTTCCTTCAATTAAACTCATTCTCCGTCTAAGTTTATCCGCATCCGGCCCGAGAGTAGCAGGAGGAGGATCGATGAGGGCTATTTATAGGACATATAAGGCTGCTGGTTTCACTGCCCTGCACTCAAGAGTCTGAGGGGCCACACTGCTGAGTGGACTGAAGGACGGACGGACCATAAGTCAAAGGGAATCTTCCAGCACAATTACCAGTTTAATGCCTGCCCACAGAGCTGGGCATGGCTGCTCTGTTTGCTCATGTTTTCAGGATATGCAGGCACGTGGAATGAGCCAAATAGGTCTTATCTCCAGGATTCAAAAAGATGAAGGGGCCATTTTCCTTTCCGAGCCGAGTTTATAGCACACCGCTAAAAGCTGTGCCTATATACAGGATGCATGGTGCAATCTGCCCATGAAGGGCCCAGTGAGTCGATAGCAGAACATGCAGTGATCAATCTCTGTGATCAAACAGCGCTCAGGCCCCTCTACTCACCTCATCTTTGGCGTCTTCATCGATCTCAAACACATGAGCTGGCATCTTGTCTGTCTTCAGGCCTTTGCTTCAATAAGACAGTGAGAATGGGTCAGCAGTATTTAATAAATCAGCCCTACTGTACTTCCCCTTTAGTGAGCTCTGCTATCTCTTTATGTCTTTACTCTTTGTAGAGCATGCAACAAATCGCTGCTTGTACTGTCACCCGTGCTACAGTCTGAATGTGTCAGTAAATGTTGTGCCACCTCATCTATTATTGCATTCTAGCTTTGTTTTCCTCTAGAAATATGAGGATATACGGAGAATGTTGTCACGCATATGGTTCAAGTGCAGGTTACAGACTTTAAATGAGAATTAAAAACATCTGGGCTGCACCTGCTGTGTTGTAGAGGAAAATCAAACTAGCACAGTATTTCCTCTGCTCTGCTAAAGCATCAGAGCTGCATTAATATAGTAATACAGTGATTTGTTGCATGCTGTCCAGCAGACCCACGTGAGCAGAGTAAATCCCTTTTACATGTTACGGATTTGGCAGTAAAGACGTTTTGCACAAACTCTGAGCCTTTTCCCCCCATACCTTCCTTACCTTGGCAACATGCGGAAGTCACCAGAGTAAGCCTCGTATTTGTAGTTGATTACATGCCAGTCGGTGTTGTACATCTTGATGCACTGCCAAACAGATCAACACACAGAGCTGGATTAGGGGCAGCAGATACACTCAAATATGACAAGCATGCCATAACAGCAAAGTGACACATTTCTTTTCTCTGACTGTGACTCATGGAGATGGACAGAGAAAAGTTCTACTCCGTATCACTTATGAACTCAAAATAAGTCTCTTTCCCCCAGCAATGATCTCTATCTGGTACTACTCAAGATGGTTTTCATCATGCATACTACTTTTAATTCAGTGTGAAACTGCAAGCAGAGCTCCCCATTTAAGTAAACTGAAAGGATCTTTGTTCAGTGGATGCTGAGTAAGCCTGGATCTGTTTTAACAATCCCTATGGCAGTTGTTTCCATGCTATATCATGGTCATGAGAGCTGGCTGAGGAACACAGATTTAGAGTCTGGCAGAGCAGCAGAATATATCCACATCATGCCAGAAGAGTCTGTTTTTCATCGCTCCATACAGTATATCATCAGTACAGCATGTGTTTACTACTGGCCTGTGCTTTCTGTGTTTCTTTATGAGCGTCAAGTGACCACTTTAGGCTGAATGTCACCAAGGCAAGTGTGAAGTCATCAAGAACTCCTCTTTTATGTTTGATAAATGTTTGATTAAGCAGATCCAAATAAATAAAAAGGATAAAAATCATATAACTGAGACGATTAAAACATACAATATGTAATGTTCTCCCGCTAGGGGTCTCTAAATCCAAACAATAACAAAAGACGAAGCAATGTTGTCATTGCAGAACATTTCTCCCTGTTATGATGGCTTAAGTGTTCACCGTTCAGGAGGCTTTTACCAGGAGCTGAATTATTAGCAGAGGTCTCCTCTCCAAGACAAATGGATCAGGTGATTAAAACCAGTAATAACACTGGAAAAGCAGTTTCCCATTAAAGGTCAGCATTTACTTTAGCTCGGCTTGTTTCTCTGATAACTTAAGATGCAGACGTTCATAGGTTTTCACAGGCAGCCAAATAATCTGAAGAGAGTCTCCTGTTCTCCAAAACAAACTAGTGTTTCACATCAAAAATCTGTGTTTCTCTGACGCTGCTCAGCTCGTTGGCGGAGGCGCTGTCAGCTGAGCTGCACAGCATGTTTCAGGATCCAAACATCTAACTGAAATCTGACTAGCTTCTGGGAGACAACCACAATGCTGGTGCATGCTCAAAGGGGTTATGACGCCTTCGACAGGCAACTACGACCAAATGACACTGGGCCGTGTCCTCGACTACAATTACAGATTTCTCTGCTTTGAACATTGTTGGAAACATTTGGAATAATGTAAGTAAACAACAAATATGTAGCCTAAGTCTATTTGTTTTTAGACATTTTAATGCAAAAATTCTACATATTTTATATTTAACGTTAACAAGGACATCAAAGTTTCCATTTGTAGCTTCTTTTTTTATTTTTAGGGCAACTGCTACGAATGTGCTGTTTGAGACAAAGAGTGGCCAAGTCATACACATGGGACTGCTGGGTAATAGTACCTCTTTGGCAAACAGACTCCTGGCCTCCCGCTCAGCGTTCTGAGGCACAGAGGGAACGAAAGTCCTCCTCTGCCGGGAGATCTGGGACTCCTGCATGCACACACACGCAAAGTGAGACACACACAAGAAGGACAATCAATGTTATAACAAGGGATCCTTATTTCCCATCAAAAAAAGTAACAGAACAGAGAAAAAACAGAAGACACAGATACAAAGAAACAGATGAGGGGCAGCTGATTACAAAAAACTAAACACGAAGCAAGACTTGCCTCTAAACAAAACCACATGTGTTTGAAACAGCGGCAGTAAATACAGAGGACAGGTTGCGTTTTGATTGGTCAGGCCCTTTGGACTGACCCGTAAATAATTGAGCCTGGTGTGTCGAGGAAGAAAAGTGATGAATGAAGGGAAACCTTTCTTTCGAAAACTGATATTTTACAGCTCTTTGTTCCAGTTCGATTCAGAAAGTTTTTACAAAGAAAGAGCTGCGGATTTGTCTGGTCACTGTTGAGAGCTCAGCACAGGCGTTTGGAAGGGCTTTGATTTAGTCCTGGGGAAGGAAGATGCCAGAGGACCAGCGAGAAAGGAAGAGCGGGACTCACCGAGACATCGTCGACAGGGCAGAGCAGCAGGTCTCGGTGGGGGTCACTGTGGATCTGAGCCTTCCTCTGAAACACCACAGCTTCATAGTCCAGTGGTTCAATAATCTTTGGCTGCTCCTGAGATGGGGAAATTGGACAGAATGCATATTAATTTAAATTCTAACAAACAAATCAGTGTTTCCCCTACAATTATATTAGGGGGGCGCTGTGTTCCCCCAACGGCACCCCCGCCCCCCTTGAACATCAAGTTAATTTGATTTAATTGTATTTTCTGAATAGCGTCAAATCCCAACAGAAGTCATTTAGGAGCGCACTCACACTGTCCATCCATACCGTGCCTGTACGTTTCACGGGTAAAGTCTAGTTTGTTTGATCAGTCATGGTGCTGTACGTTTGCTGGTCACGGCCCGTTTGGGGGAGGTGGGCTTTTGTAAAGCACGTTTGCACATGTACGAGCACGAGCATGCGCACGAGCATGCGCACGTGTACGGCGGTTCTGATGTCATTTCATCTGCTGTTCGGACATATAAAAAAAAGATGGATCATGCGCGGACATTTAAAACAAAGGCAGCGAAAGGTTCACGTTGGTGTGATGCGGAGGTGAAGTGTTTACTGCAGATTTGGTCGATGAAAATATTCAAAAACAGTCGACAAGACGCACAGAAACTATGGAAAGATTTGTAAACAAAGCGACGCATCGCGAAGACGTCATCAATACACGTTACGGATACCTTTCTTATAGAACAGCTCTATACTTGTTCCTGTTAGTAAACAAACTAAACAGCCTTATGTTATTTATCTTATTTGCACAACGGCATGTAAATTCTGTCTCTACATGTTTACAATTCTCAGAAAACTCAGAAAGCATTGGAGATTAAGTCCTAACAGGAAAAACGAAACTGAAACTTAACAGAGAGCCTTCATTATTTCGTTTAAGAAGATGATTCACTCCTGCAAAAACAACTAAAACATAATTAAACAAACTGAAAAACTTTATTTTGTTGTGCTTGAAACCATGAAGTGATTTTTGTTCTGTTTCTGTTGGAAAACTTTATTTGGACCTTTTGGACAATTATTTAAAAGTAATTTTCTGATGCAGAGTGTAGCTCATTGTGTAATACAATGATTTAAACTGAGTTTGCATTGTGGCTCTGATTATTGCTGTATAATTGTAATCCTTCTGTTTGGTGATTTTTAATGGCTTTTAACACTGATTCATTGATCCATGTGGGGATCGTCCTGATTAAACACCCACTGGCACGCGAACAAAAGAACATTCAGGCAATCCGCTACAGTGGAAACATGAAAACCATGATTCCTTTCATTTAATTTTGTCATTGCCCCCCCCCCCCAGTTAACAAGGGCTCACCCCCAGAACCTTTCACCTCACATACAAAAGCATAGCCACAAGAGAGCAGAGAAACAGACAAAAAGTTCAGAGGAAAGTCACGGTGGAGGGAAACAGTTGCTCAGAGAGTTGTGGTGGTGCATGAAAAAAAGGGCAAAAGATGACGAAAGGAAAGCAACCAACAACAAATGCAGGAGGGTCACAGAAGGTGAGACAAAGCAGCAGCGGAAAGAACCAATTAATAAATTTGACTTGATGGTTGTGTGCTGCCAAATAAAGTGCATGCGCTTGATTGAGGTATACGTAATAATGAAACAAAACACATGAAATATCACATGTCATATGGCAGTTCTAGCTAAACATGACTTCCTGTTTTGAGTTTCACAGAGAAGTGGATGATATGAAATCAACCTCTGCATTATGTCTACAGGCTCAAATCTAGCCTTCTAAAACTGGGTCAACATGTTCTCACAAGTAATACCTAAACCACTTGAAAAGATTCCGAATTCATTCCAAGAAAGTGCTACTTTAAGCTTGAGCTAAGCAGTGAAGATGGTGATGAATAGCTTAGCCAATAAGCCTTGGCTGAGCGACTGAAGCAGAGGAAATCAGACTGTATGCATTTGATCAGCTTCTCTGCCACACTGCAGAGCCGCTGCCCCAAAGACTGTAGGAAACACATGCATGGCATCTGATGTGCTGCTTGGTGAACAAGCACAGTGGAGAGAAGAACTCCCTTCCAATGCCCTACAGCCGGCCTGTGTGATTGAGTTATTTTCCACCTTGTCACATTTCCATTTAGGAGCTGTGCAGCTGAGATGCAGAGCTTTGTTTTTCTACCACTTGGAGTGAGCTGAGTCTGCTTTTTCCCCTCTGCTTGCTGGTCTCCCCTCCCATCTGCCTTCCCCCTAATTATCATTGGGCACGTTTATATGTGCACTTATTCCGTAATTCTGGATAGAAGCTCTTAAATAGGCATTTTTCGAGATATGAAGCTTCATCGCCCTAGTGAACTATTTAACATACAGTTTACCCCCTTTTTTCCCAACATTCCATCCTCAATCACCCTCTCACTATGATCAACAGGGACCCGCATGAGCATACAGCATTCTGACTTTGTCTCTGTTTGAGAGACTTTCAGCAGCTTTACAGTTGTAGGATAACCTAGGGATGCACAATAGATATCGGTACTAATAACATATTGGCTGATAATGGCCTATCCTAGACATATCTGTATCTACTGATATCCATCCATCCATTCATTTTCTTCCATGGGCTCAGCAGAGTCATTTCAGACATCCCTCTCCACGGTGACACCTTCCAGCTCCTCCTGGGGGTCCTGAGGCGTTCCCAGGCTAGACGAGATATATAATCTGTGTGTTCTGGGTCTACCCTGGGGCCTTGTCCCAGCCGGACGCGCCTGGTAAACTTCTAACAGAATACCAGGCATGCTGATCAGATGCCCTAACCACCTCAACTGGGCCCTTCCAACGTGAAGGAGCAGCGGCTCTGCTGGCCAATATGAAAACTTTTTATACATAACGGTGGTTGGAAATGGTGTCATTACGTAGTCTGTCCAGAAGAACCTGACTAATGCTGAACATACAGTGCTGATGTTCATTTCTCTTTTTATTTTGTTTTTACTTGCTCTTTATTTCCTCAGTGTTCATTTCGAGAATTGTTGGACAATGTGATATATTCTATGTACTGTATAATGTATAATATTGATAAAAATTAAGGATGCACAACATATATCGGTGCTGATAAATTATGGACCGATAAAAGTAAATGATATGATTATGTATTATTCCGATAACAAAATGATACCAAGCTAAATTGCATTAATTGGCTTAACAAGCTCAGCACCTACACATTCAGATAGAGCATGGGTGTCAAAGTGATCCAGTAAAGGGCCGTGTGGCTGCAGGTTTTCATTCCAACCAAGCAAAAACACACCTGACTCGACTTACTCAATCACCTGAACAGTCTTCACACAGTTGATTTGTTGGACCAGGTGTGTTTTTGATTGTTTGGAAATACAAACCTGCAGCCACAGCGGCTCTTTACTGGATCACTTTGACACCCATGAGATAGAGCGTGTGGTGGAGTGCACATTTAAAGTTGTGATCTGCCTAAAAACACGCACTGAGCAGACACTGACATTTGAATTCTTGGGCAAATGCTTTGTAAAAGTCATGTTTGTGACATTTTTGGATGGATTTTTAGGAGAAAAAGTTTTTCTTGTTTGTAATAACAATAGTGACATCGGTTAGATGTGTTTGGTCAGAGCTGTGAAATATTAAATCACACTGCCTGACAGTATCACATGTTGTGTATGCTGGTCCCAGCTGCTCAGTGAAGCTACTATATGATGTTTACACTGAGTGAAATATTCCAATCCAAGACTCCACATTTCCTGACACAGTGTTTGGTATCTTTGGAAATTTGGGATCCCTCCTAGAATTTGAAAATAAACTCCTGTCGTTGAACACTGATTGGCGTTACAGTCTGAGTTCAGGGAGGTTTAAGGGGTTAAATCTTGAATACCCTGGTATCTGTGCATGAGCCAAAGGAAGGACAGAAAGTTCTCCCTTTCAGAGTTTTCTAACCAATAATTTGGCCCCTGAAATAAGCTGGTTTCTTACAAGTACGTGTTCTCTGCAGATTTTTCCACCAGACCCCGACTTTCTCGGTCGTCCACATACAGTAGAACCAGCATTTTACATTTTTTTTGAACCACTTATCTAAATTAAAAAATGTTCCCAACTCCAATGATACTTGTCAGATGTGAAATGTAGTATTTGCAGATGTCTCTGCATTTATGTAGCATCACTGTTGTCTGTCTAAAAGAACAACTGTGTGAGTGCACGAGCAGCAGCAACGTGAACAGCAGTAAAACACAAAACCTACGAGTCTGTTGAAAGCATTACGCATGACTGTGCCACTCCTGCACCCGAAGCAGCAGCTCTGCTTCCTGTCATGTGTAACACGCTGAACCACAGCCCTATAAGTCAGAGGCAACAAGCAGCACAGTGGCTCGACTGCAACGCTGATCATGTTACAGAGAGAGAGAGAGAGAGAAAGAGAGAGAGAAAGAGAGAGAGAGGAAGGAAGCAAAAAGAGAAGGAAAGACAGGGGGAGAGAGAGTTCTGCTTTCCATAAAGGTGAGAAAAGCTGATGAATCACAAACAGGCAGCTGTGAAGTCACAGTCTTTCTGATTGAGAAACAGAGAGATGCTTAAAGGACGTGAGCTAACATTTGGGTGTAACTGTATAATGTGAACACTTTCTCCTCTGAGTTCTCAACCAGGCCAGAGAACACTCAAACACCAATCACTAAGTACAAAGCCCGACTCCCAGTGTGCCTCCAGGGGACTTTAACTCTGATGATGATGATGATGATGATGTTAGCAAGGGTGCATTTCCAGATGTCTGCGACCCATTACAGTTCAGCACATGTAAGGCAGTCCCAACTCCAACATGACCAGGTGGATTTTATCACGTTGGCTAAGGAAGCTTACACTTAAACACAATGGATGAGCGCACACACGTTGACATGAACCTCATATACAGTATGAAGCAGCTCCTCCGTCCCACAGCTGACCCCACTAAGTGCTCTAGTCTGTGTGTATATGAGCAGTACAGACACACTGTGGCTCATTCCAGGGAGGAGAAGAGCCTAGCTAGCCTATTTTATCCTAATATATAGAAAAATTATAAATAATAGAGTTTCTTGGTGCATTCACATATGGGATATACGGATAGAAAAGACATTTAAACACCACATTCAAAGCTAATTATTTGAAATTGAACTTTAAGTTATCCAACACATCTCTTATCTTTTATATAATATACATTCAAATCCAGATTGTTTTCCTATTAACTTTAGAGTTCACTGTTCACGTTCATATTATGTAGTTACTAATTACTGACAAGAGGTTTGTTGCTGTTTAATGAAAACCATGTATCCCCAAAGTGTTAACTTTTCATACACAATTAAAAAAAACAAACAGGTTTGCTTCATGTAGAGGTTTGTCAATGTGAGACAAGTCTACAAACATCAGATATTGCATCCATTATCAAAAGTTCACATAGAATAGCCTAAAGGTGTGTGACTTGGTTACAGAGATAGTTAGGGATACAGTAGTTTAGAGGTAGTTTACTGTTTTTCCCACTTTCCCAAAGTCTGTACTCTGAAGTTATTATCAAACAGCCAATATTTGGCTACATTGGCTGTTGAATGACTGTATGGGATCAAATAAGTCATAGAGTGTGGTCTTTACCTAGTTTGTAAAGTGTCCTGAGATAACTTTTGTTATGATTTGGCACTGTAAATGAAATTGAATTGAATTGAAATAGCATGATTATCATCCCGTAAGCATCTATTTAGCAAAACTAAGCAAGTAAACAAAGGGGAGGCACCTTTTTCCAATTTTTTTTCCTTTAGACATAAAAGACATTTGTAAGTAATTGTTCCGTTTATCTTTAACTGAATGACAAATTATAGATATACAGTATATGGCTTCACTGCATATGCTTACATACCAGAGACATATTTAGTCTGAGGGTGACATCTCTACGGACTATAGACATGCCACGATTATATGAAGGATGATGTTTCTGTGTCCTCCACACCCGAGATGGCAACAGTACATTCCTCTTGAGTAGTTCCCTTTTTTTGTCATGTCCCCACTTGAATAGGAAGCCAAAAGATTTCACAGTCATGCTGGTATCAGAGCACACTTGAATTTTTTTATCGATTCCCAAATTAATCAGACTCATAAGACCTTTTTCACGGCAAATATGCCACTTTACGTTATCAGAGAAGAAAAATGACTAATGACATTAACAATGCCAGGACGTATGGTAGTTGTGTTTGACCAGTCAAAATGTCAATTTGGGGTGAAAACTGTCACTCTTGTGTCTAGGGCTGGGCGATAATGCAATATCACAATTTATGGTCTTTCAATGGAGTCATTCAGTGATTAAATCATACATTGAGTAATTTAAATTGAGAATAACAAACACATGAACTCAAATTTGTCAGAAAATGTTATCTGAAATACCTGAAGGAATATCATTTGAAAATGGCATTTTTGGCTTTATAATCAAAATCATCATCGGTGCCCAGATACGATATATAACCGTCAAAACAACACTAAAATGTCTAACGTATATATTTTCTTTATAATGTATATCCCAATGTGAAAAAAACAGTGGCTAAACTGCTTTACAGAAAGATTTCCGTCATTTGGACAGAACACAGTTTTTTGAATGTCCAGGAAGCATGCTCTAGATATATAGCTCTAGATATATAGCTTTATCGAGATATGAAAATGACCTATATCGGCATAGAAGATTTTAGTCATATCTCCCAGCCCTATGTGTGTGTTCCCTGAAATGGGTCTGAGCCCTGTAAGAGCCCGCCCTCCAAACTTGGGGACCACTTGGGGCTGCAACTAACAGAAGTTTTCATTATTCATTTTACTAGTAGATTAGTTGGCTAATCAGTCATTTTGGTCTCAGTTGACTCATATTTCTTTAGTCCATTAATCATTTTTCATGCTGAATGACTTATTATCGAAGAAACTTGTGAACACATCTCTGGCAAACACAAGATTTAAAGTGGTGCTTTTTGGAGAAACTTGGTTTTACAGATCTGTCGATTAAATCAACTAATCGATTAGGCGACAAAATTGTCAACTAAGAATGTCTTTTATCAAGGACAGCCCTAATCATTTATACCCCAGTTTCACTTTTAAGGAGACTGGTGCCTTCCTTCCTATTATCAGGCTGACGATTACTGTCCAATGGTTCCCAAACGTTTTCATGTAAAAGACCAGTAAACACACGCACACAGATAAGGACTTGATAACAATTTTTCAGCAGGTCTTTGTATGAACTCCAAGAAGACCAGTAAAGAAGCAGCAATGTCGAAGCAATTCAACACTAATTGGCCCAATGGTTGTTTTTTTTTAAGGGGCAAAACTTCCTTTTTCTGCACTCTGCTCTTTCCGTTTAAGTTTAATTTGACTTTCTGCTAGGAAACATATAAAAATATGAAAATCTAAGAATACAGACATGCAGGGAAAGACTTAATAGGACTGACTTTATATCTTGGAGATGTTCAGAATGAACACAAAAACAGAATCACACAGGAAGCATGGTCACAGCGTGCCTGAGGGAATCCCCTTGCACCCTCCACAAAACAACGTTTGTTCTCCGTTACCAAGCCAACCATTTATTCCATAAAATGAGCAGACAAACCTTGCTACTCGCAGGACATATCACACACATGGCTACAAACACAAACACACTCACACCTCTTATCACCTTATCACATGATTATTACGCTGGTAACCTCTTTGCGTCACACTCCTGAAGATGATCATCATAAGACTAAAGCCCAATCCCAAGGGAACAAGAGTTTATCTCTTATACAAACTCATCCTGCTCCACTTTCTAAGCAGACAAAGATGTATGAGGAAAGTGTTTTGGTTGAAGTTTGACATTTCCTTACATGCTGAGAAAGTGGAGGAGTGCGGAGGAGTCACCAGGTGGTTATTTAAAACAAAAAGAAAACAAGTTATGAGCAGATGAGTGTCAATCTGCACTGACATCACTGGAAGTATGAAGATAAAGGCCACAGAAAAGATAAGTTCACATGGGCCTGCATGCAAATACAAATGCTGTATCAGCAGGATGCTATTGGTCTGAAACCATTGTCTAATCCCTTATCATTACAGTCTGTTCCAAGCCACTAGCAGCCACCAGCACTGCTATTGATAACAAGGAGAAAATATAAGCCATTAAACATATCTTAAAGTGTCCTCTTTTGCACCATGTGGCCGTTTCCAGCAGGAATAAAGAGGCTCACACACTGCTCCAAGGCAAGGACAGGGAAGCCATGCTGCAGCTGTCCAACTGGCACTGCTCCTCATCCGCCAGCACACAAAAGGAGCCGCACATGACTGAAAAAACATGTGTTCATGTGGACAATGTCATACTAGTTTGTAATGCCGGCAATTTAGAAAAGCAAGCCAGCATATGCGAGTTAAATTCGCGGCATATAATCGCTCCATAATGACCTGTCTGTCACACCGAATGCCAGTGAGCCTGTAAAATTGTTCCAGTGCATTCAGATACATAGAACCAGAGTCGCGGTGTAGCGAGAGGTTCACGTAACGTAAGGCTGCTGGGACAACGCAGTGAATGGAAACTGGAAAGACGGAAATTAAAGAGTGAAGAATGTGGAAATAAGCCAAAATGAACAGTAACAGTGTAGAAAACTAAGAAATATGGAAAGCTATAACGTTACTCCCCAAGGAGAACAGAGGGGGGTGTGAGTTAGCAGGCTAACCCGTTAGTTACATGTTCCCGGTTAGCTAAAATGACCGCCGCCGGTCCAGTCAGCATTAAAGCTCTGCTCACCACAAGGTCCACGGAGCTCTTCACAGCCTCCGACACGCTCTGCCTGACTTCCGCAGCCGTCCCGGGTTTGCTTAACCTCTTTGTGAATTTTCGCACCTCAGACATTGTGCCCCTCTATGGTTAAAAATCCACTTTCGTATGTCCCGGTGTGAATATGAGCATGCCGCGGTGACGGTATCCGACGGAGCGGCGGCACTGTTGTGTGACAGCCAGATGCGGGTTGTGTTGGAGGAGAAGCAGCCAGCGGTGCGTCGAGGCGGGGCTGCTGCTGCTGATGAGAGGAGAGCAGAGAGGGTGTAACGGGGCGAGATGCTTCACTCCTACCTACTTCCGTTTCTCCGCCGTGCAGGAGCAGGCATACGCAAAGATCGTCGATGTAGAGAAGACAACAGAGTGGGAGTTACCTGACAAAAACACTCTTTACCAATTTGAAAATATTTAACATAATTCCTAAAATTCTTCATGGATAAAGTAAAAAAAACAAAACAACTATGATTTCTGGTAGTTGTAATAAGGATTAATATGCCACAGAAAGTCTAAGACACCTATTAGCTCCTCAACTGTTGTCATGTGAAGGAAGTTAGCTCATTTGACAACTAGAACTATAAATCACTGTGCTAATTCTTTAATTTGAAAAAACAAATGTATTTTATTTCAACTAAAAGACCAGAAAAGCAAGTGAAAATTACAAAATTGAAAGTATACTGCCATCTTGTGGATTAAACTGCAAATGTGGCAAATCAGCATTAATCTAAGCAGGTTTAACGAGAGTGCTTAACGAGAACATTTTCAATTCCACACAGAACTGCATTTAATTAAAACACTTAAACTCCCACAGAAGTAGAAAACTGAAGGCGACATAGACACAGCTGATGCTTGTACCAATCTTCTATAAGGATACATGGAACAAATCATTAGAAATATTAGCAGCATCATTACACTAACTCAATTATTATGTGTGCCAAGACACACTTAAAAAAGAGGAAATGATGAGCATTATGTTCGTACATGACACCACTCATATCTGAAAGGATGTTGTTACGTGTTCGGACCTGTCTTGCATACACTATTCCCACTTTAGGACTGCAGTGAGAACAGAGAATCTCATATCAGACTTCTGCTGAAAATGCATTCATTTAGTGTCTCCCAGTTTTATATCACAATACACAGGAATGCTTACCCAACTTTTGCCACATTTTACAGTGTATTGTTACCTGAAGTAATGTGTTAAATGAGAATTAAATATTTTGTTGACACCACTGAACAAATGCTTCACTGCTGCCTCTGCCATCTAGAAAGTCAATTGTAGGACCAGGATACTTAACATTATCATTATAAATACAATGAAAACAGAAAGGAGTCAGAAGGGACCAAGCAGTCACATGCACGATGGTGGTTAAAGCTGTGTGAGGGCAAAACCGCATCTTAGGAGAAGAGTAACAAATACACAACAACATGAACTCCAAATCGGTTCAGGTGGAAAGTGGAAACAAAGAATTGCTGATTACCATGTACTGAAGATGCTTGACTATTTCAAGAAAACCGAATTTATCGAGGTTAATGAAACTGCATTTTTAAGTTAGGAGCTGTAATGGGAACCTGCAGTTAGCCCACTCACTACTATACATGCGACATAGTTGCTGCAGACCAAAAGTCCAAACAGTTTCCGTGTCAAGCGTCTGAAAGCCAGCGCGTCACTGTGAGCAGCGACAGGCTGGCTGATGTCCCAGCATCAGATGTGATCTTCATTTGTCGTTGCACTGGGTGAACTCCCTCAGTGCCCAGTTATTCATTTCTATCTCCTGCCGTAATCGGCAGTACTCCTCAGCCAAGGATTCAAACTCTTTGCCCAAGATCTCAAAGGAGGCCAGTTTCAACTCAACAGACTGCTTCTCTGCCTGACAGGCCTTCAGCTCAGACCCCAGCTTCTCTCTGAAATGAAGACACCATAACAAGATTCATAGGTTTTTAGAGACGTCTCAGCCAGAATGTAGTTTCTGTAATAATCTTTCTAAAGATTTGATATCAAGAAGTTACAGTTTAAATACAAAGAACATTGCAATGCTAAACACCGCAGTATGCGTTCCCTCAACTACTCGCTGTTGCCTGTCAGAAAGTGCAGCGGAGCAATATAAATAATATAGAAATTGCATAATGATATAAATAATAAATGAGTCAGTGATAGATAAAAAAAAGAATCTTGCCTTATTTTTCTATGAGCAGATATTGAGTCCACTGTGTACGTGTCCAGCTGAATTTCCACCATCTCAGTCCTTTGAGGAAAGAAGAGGGGGAAAAAAACATGGTCAAAAAAATCCAATACTGATGATCTAAGAATTGTTTATTTATTAAGTCTTTCTGAATAATTGCACCAATAAATCTACAATATCAAAGTGTATACATGAATGCAAAGGATAGAAAGCTCCTTACTTGATCTTTTGTAACACTAATTCACATTTTCCCTCAAAGTAGTCTAACTTCTTCCGGTCCAAATCGATCTGGATCCTCAGCCTGTGGTCCAAGATGAGAGACTGGAGAAGCTGAATACACTTGATCAGTTCCTGGACACACAAGTCAAGACAGAAAAACATAAAACACTAAAGGAAAATATTGTTTTTTTACAAACACAGAATGCTCATAATGCTATAAATGATATACTATGTGATAATCTGCCCAAAACAGAGGGAATGCTTTAGCTCATGTTGGTTCACCACATGCACTTACAGAGAGGTAGAGTTGAGTCTGTCTCTGAAGGAGGACCGTGTTTTCCCGGCAGCTCTCCTTCAGACTCTCTGCTCGTTTCTTCTCTTTGTCCAGCTGGGCCGACAGATGAGACAACTTGCTCTTCTTCAGACCCTCGCTCTCATTCTCTGGAGGAGATTACAAAACAACACCCTGGTCATCTTTTCAATGCAGAACCACAAAGTGATATAAACGGTAGTGAAAGTCTAGATACTGTACCCCATTCAGGTTGATAGTAGGAGAGGAGGCTGAAACACTGTTTTTTCAGATGTTTCTCCAGCTCTCTGGGGAGAGCCTGTCTCATCCTTTGAACATTCTGGTAAAGATAAAAAACAGCATAGTATTTTACATTTGTTTCTAAAATCTCTCTCAACTGATTTTTTTCTTTTCTAAAAAAAAAAAAGGATGATCTGATCTTATATCACTGAGAGCTCTTCCATCTGTCCATCATTTCCTTCATGCTCTTCTGTTGTTGTTAACTCACCTTCTCTGATGGCATGAGCTCCATCATCTGTTGGGGGTTCAGACCCAGGACGGAGGGCTGGTCCTGGTTGGTGGTGCTACTGGGGTCAAGGTGTCTGATACACTGAGCCACCAGCAGACACTTCTCCATCGTCTCAAAGAACTACACACACACACACACACACACACACACACACACGTGATCTTTTGTCACTCAACACAAACACAAATGCACAACATACAAGTATAATATTACACAGTAGATTTCCGAATACTTAAGGCCAAATGTTTCAAACTGGGACCTTGGCTGAATCCAAATGTCCGGACTTCACCGCACCAGCAGACTCACAGACTCTGTGGGTGTGTTACCGGGAAGCCTGCAGGTGCTGAGGGCTGTCCAAATGTAGCTGACTTTCTGCAGACTTCCAGAGAGTCGGCACCAGGTGCAGACTTCACCAGACTTAAGTGATTTAATTAGCTACTACTACTACTACTACTAATACAGATGTGACACTGTACTCAAACTTTTCATAAATGTGTAAAACAATCACTGGATGAATACATTACTTGAATCATGTCGGAAATACTGTTCAACTACATCATGGTACAGAAATGTGTAAAGAACAGGCCATCAGGATCATCAGGATGCATCAGTGCAGTGTAATGCCAAATATACAGTATATGGCTGAATAATAACAAGCCAGTTCTGCAGCTGCTGTACATGATTACAGTTGTTTCTCGAATGTTCCCACAGCAGAGAGTGAAACAGACTTGAGACCTGTCTATCAGTGGTTTTGCAGCCTAGACTTGACGTGCTGGCAGTCAATACATCACAGTATGACTGTAGTCCACATTGGCTATTTGGATTCAGTTCTTAAGCTGCAATTTGGAGTGGCCTAGCTCAGCTTTAATGACCAGAAATATGTTTTCCATGATTCACTGACAGCAGTTTGTGAATTTTCTGGACAAATAAGTAAGTGAACCATACCATGTTCTGGTCAGGGGGGACGTTGCCATGGTGCTTCCGGATACAGTGGTCCTGGATCATCTCCTGCAGCCCTTTGTGGAGGCTCTCAGAGCGCAGCCAGTGACGCCTCTGACTCTGCAGCTTCTGCTCAGCCTAGAATAAAGCATCTGTAAGTGCTCATAGACACAATTCAATTTTCAATTCAATTTTATTTATAGTGCCAAATCATAACAAAAGATATCTCATGACTCAGAGTAGGTATAGACCACACTCTATGACTTATTTATGATTTACATAGACCCAACTCTTCCTCCATAGAGTACGGTGGCAACGAAAACCTTCCCTTTAACAGACAGGAAAGTCAGACAGACCCAGCTCTGTGGAGGACGCACATCTGTTTTGACAAAATAAGCTTAAAAATAACAACATAGCTAGGGAGGAAAGTTTTGAGCGTACTCTTAAATATGGGGACAGTGTCTGCCTCCCGAATAACACTTGGGAGTCGGTTCCATAGGAGAGGAGCTTGGTAACTGAAGGCTCACAAAACCAAAAAACTCAAACCTGTATTGGAAGAGACGGGTTCAATCTATTTTATTGCAGTTCCTCCTGGATACCACTAGAGGTCATTAAGTACTTAATGTGGAAATAAACATGAATAATTTCTCTTCATTTAAAGCACAGATGTAAGACTGATCCAGTAAAGGGCCGCTGTGGCTGCAGGGTTTACATTCCAACCAAGCAAGAAGACACCTGATCCAATAAATCAACTGTGTGAAGACAATTCAGGTGATTGAATAAGTCGAGGCAGGTGTGTACTTGCTTGGTTGGAATGAACCTGGATCAGTTTGACACCCCTGATTTGGAGGTTTGGTTTAACAGTTTAGTTTGAATCAAACATGTCATGTAATATTGCTTCTTGAAGAACACAGATCCTCCATCTTAGCAGAAGGTAATGTTGTAGAAGGACGGTCCCAGTGTGAGCACAGTGCCTGCTGATACCTTCTCCAGCTCTGTCTTCAGTGGGACAGTGAGTCCAGTTTGGTCCACATGTTGTGCCAGGGTGGCCAGGAGCTTACAGAACTGAGGGTTCTGGGTCAGGTCCTCCTCTGCCATGTCACACAAAGGGAAAGAGGCAAGCACTGGGTGGGAAGACAGTAAACACAGTACACTTGCTATGATTGGCCAAACCACTGTCAGCAGACTCACAACAGTAAGTTACAACAGTCCAACTTTAACTAAGTGCTGCAGTAGCTTCTCTCACATTCAGCCAATGCAAACTACTTTCACTCTGGTTTCAGGATATGAATACGCACGACGTTAACTCCTCTCTAACTTTGAATGGAACCGTCTAAGCAGCAGCCAACGTTAAGATTAGTTAGTAGACCTGTTTTCTTACCCTGTTGATGCAAACTGTCACACTTCCCAAGCGATGACACATATGTAGACTCGGGACCGGCGGCCATTTTCGGCGGAATTGAGGAACTTATTAACCACGCCACTTATCAGTTCTTCAATTTCTGAAGACTTTTATTTACTCGCGACATGAAACCGAAATGTGTACTTCCTGAATCAAGTTACGCGCGCCTGAAAGACGTGTTCCTATTGGCTAAGTGAGCCACGTGGTCAGTACACCACGTTCAGCCCCTGCGAGGACCGAGAACGGCGTTCCGCTCGCGGGAGCGCGCACAGCGAAAACTAAACTTATATTTCGATGGTTTCTAAGAAAAATAAAAACTATTTAACAACAATATACATTTCATTATTCTATATTTCGTGTATGATTGAATCAAACAAAGATTCCCTACATAATAAGTTAACAAAAATATGCAGCCACAGCTGCCTGACTCTCAGTTTGAATCTGTCTAATCTTTTAGACGAGTCTGATGGGGTCTGCAGACCGATCACGGTCAACATAAAGCCTACAAAAAACTTTGCTCCAAGTCCTTAAACCAGCAGGACGACGGCAGCCCTTTCTCTGCCTGAAAGGGCACAAATCTCAGCCGTCCAGGATGCACTCATGCACTACTGTAACACCAGCCATGCCTCAAACATATTCTTCAGGTTGTGAATACATTTCCTTAATAACCAAATTGCCATTTCTTGAATGTTGCTCATTCTAGATTCAGGTAATCTGATGGTGGAAACTCTCTCTCTCTGCTGTTCTCATCAGCAGAGAGAGTCATTTCATATATATATATATTTATATATATATATATATATGTGTGTGTGTGTGTGTGTGTGTGTGTGTGTGTGAATGAATGACTTGAATGTTGCTAATTCTAGGATCAGGTAATCTGATGGTGGAAACTCTCTCTCTGCTGTTCTCATCAGCAGAGAGAGTCATGTCATATATATATATATATATATATATATATACAGTATATATATATTCAGTCTACTCTGTCTTAATCCAAACATGGACTACAGCCAAATTATGAAAAGAAAATGGATGTAGATGTTTAGGAATCAATCGTGTGGACTGGATTCCCCCCTCGGACGATAAACATAAACGTTTCAGTGTATTATGATTGTTCGCTGCATGGAGAGGGTGTCTCTCATCATATTTTGATGCTGGCTACGATTCTTCTGGCCCATAACATCATTTTACATGTGGTATTTTCTTTCCCAATTGGCCCTGACCATTAGCTTGCAACAGCACGGCCAGTTGTTGCTGTTGGTGTGGGCAGTAAAGTTGCTTTACTAGAACTTGTTGAGCTTTAAGGCAGAGGTGATATTGCAAGCAGAAGTCTTGTTTTGCTTATCTAAAGGTCAATAAGGTTTTCATGTTCCTCTCTTTTTGGTTGCCAGATTTGTTTCAGTTTTTTCTGCACTTGCTGTAGTGGCAAAGAAGATGAATTCAAAGTCAAGTGACAGTCAAGTCTGGAGCCATAGTGGGGGGTTGGTGGGGGATGGTTAGGGCTCACAATTCAAATAATTATTATTATGACCTATCATTATCACTACTTGAAAGTTGATTCGAAGAGAAGATAACATGATATGCCTTGTCATTTGTTGGGCTACTGCCTCCAAAGACACTTTCTGCTATCGTCAATAATATCTATTCGGAGCATTTTCTAAATTCTTTGCTGTACACAATTTTAAAAGCTGTGTCGGGGATTTCTCGCAGGCTGGTTAGATATAAAAAAATTATTAACAGATTGAGAAGGACGTCACACTCTATCCATACTGAATCAGGGGTTCCACAACTGTGAGGAGCCTATTTCTAGTGTGGCTTTCCCTCATGACCTCTGGCCTCTCCTGTGTGCTTCTCAAAGCTGTTTCAGTCCGTGCCCATGTCTGGTCTTCTTGATTCTGCATTCTGGATGCTTTGGAGCCAGACCCTTACCTAAATGTGTCCACGCTGTGTTATTCTTCTTTAGGCTACACATTATTCTACTGCAATAAGTTGCGACCAGTTACACTTTTGTGGGTCTAGACCAGATGAAAAGTTGCGATTTCCACTCTGAATGTGGGTGTTTGGAACATTTAATGTAACTTTTGCCCGATTCATAATATGTAGCCTATAGTAACTTCACCGTTACACAATGGCTGGTGGTCCTCACTCATCAATGAGTGGGCAAAATAAGATATGAGAGCCAGTCAATTTGAATACAATTATAATTGACACGGAGTAAAACCAATGGATTGTGTGAGGGTGCAACTCTCCAGATTTAATTGGTCACATTTATGGACCAACCTTTATTTGCTGAACCAATTAAGGAGAGCTGGTGTTGATTGAGGAGGTCTTTGACCAATCAGAACCCCAGGTTTCCTAATAGGCGGGTTTTAGTCACGGAGGGGTGGGGTGTTCGAGGTCATTCAGTCCCACACTGATTCACTCTATCGGCGTGTGTTTGTGGGGACGGGTAGTTGGAGTAAGGAGTCGCCGGGTGGCTGTGCATCTCAAACGCCTTTTTTGGGGAAAGAAACGCTGCTGAAAACTGCACCACAGACTAAAGAAACGACCCCCGGTGACGACTTCTGTGAATTTAATCAACGCAACGACTGCGCCACACGCACAACCAACAAACGCAGCCAGGCTATCAAATGCTAGCAAGCTTAGCATCCCTGAAAACTGACGGGATCAAGGTGTTGATAGCTAGCCTCCCAGCTAATTATCCATCAGCTAGCATCCTCCTGCCGTAGCGTCATTAGCTTGCTTTTCCTCCTCGCGTGCGTCGAGACTTCACCGTTGCTCGTGGCGGTGCCTTTCAGCTCGCGAACCCCCCATTCAAGCACAAACGGACACCGGAGCTCCAACTAAAGCTGCTGCTGGAGACAGCGTCTGCGTCGCGTTAGTTGGCACCATCACACCCATCTTCCCAACCCCTTCTCCTCTGCCCCTCTCCCTCCACCCGAAACACTGGAAATCCACAAGCGACCGGAGAGCGGCGACGGGCCGTTGAAGCCGGGGGTTGTCACGTTACCGGACTCGCCGGGAGTCGTAACGGCTACAGACAAGCTCAGCCCTGGGGACGTACCGACGAGTATGGACGGGCTGGCCGTGGAGGTCCGCGGCTCGAACGGGGCCTTCTACAAGGTAACCTGGTTACAGTCGTAGTTTGTAGTTGTCCCAGTTAAAAGTTTTGTTTCAGGGGAAGCTGTTAGGTTTCGTTCTCCTGGGTTAGCCCGAGACAACCATTAACTGTTTCACTAACGTTAGCTTAGGTCCAGTTCAGACAAACACGGATGGTTCTGCCTTCCATTGTAGGGTGGGTAGCTAGCTCCAGCTAGCCGTGAAGCTAGGCACACTTGTCATCACTATGGATGGCCTATATGTGATTTTTTAAAAACATTTTCAATGAGAATACAAAGACATGCCACTGGGGCCAGATTCCCATAATTATGACATTACATACAGTATTTCTCATGTTGCTTTGTCTTGAAATGTGGGATGCAAACATTTAAAGCTGCTAATCAGACAGCTGTTCCTGCTTACAAGTATGATGGTGATGAGATGCTACATCAAAGCTCATATTCTTTATATTTGTTTTGTACCTAACACAAGTTCTAGCGACACTACTGAACCATAAGAAAGGATTCGAGTCTCAGTTTCTGTTTCAATTCTGCCTCATTTTCAAAAGAAAGTATAGTTTCATATCCAGACACATGACTTCCAGTCTTTGTTGCTGTTATGGCACAGCTCGTTTTCAAGCATCACATGAAGATGGCAACTCAGTGACTTCAAATTAAATTTTATACATGTGTGCAACCTATATACATTTTTTATTAAATGACAGTTTAAATATCAGCGTTTTTTTAGTCAGACCTACAGATTTGGGTCTTGGAGAATATTGTAGGTTATCATATAATTTAGGATTTCATAAAATGTCTGTTCAAAACCCAATGAAGGTAACCCCACACACACACACACACACACACACACACACACACACACACACACACACACACACACACACACACACACACTAATACACAACAGCATTCTACTCTTAAACTTTGAGACATTTTTTTATGTTTTTGCTCTGCTGAAACAGGCGTATTTCCCCATGTTCCCTTCTGTCTTTGGGTGTTCAGATTGCCGAGCGACCGCATGGTGGCTTAGAGACGAGCCTATATTTACTCTCCTCATGGCGCTTCACCTGTCGTTCTGTTTTACAGGGTGACAGTTTGGCTCCGGCATGAATGAACTCTTCCACTCCTCTATTAAGTCGGTTATCTCACAGCTCTCATTTTGTGGATGAGCTGGACACTTAACTGCGTTGGTGACATAAATGTCACATTCACGATGTTGTTGATGGGAGAGAGAGAGGGGTAAAAACATTTATTGCTACAAATGGGGTAAAATGATTGAGCTTTTTAAAGGCACTTTATTCACCTGGGTGTCAGTATGAGTTGGTTTGTTATTACTTTTTAATTGGGAATCAGGATTTTAATCCATGAACCTGTGTTAATCTACATCTTGCGTTTGATCTGCGTCTTTGTATCAGCAAAACACAGACAAGCTGATAAAGGCATAAATGAGGATTCAAACCGTTTTCTATGTTAATTGAGTGATTTTCTACTTTTTTTGGGGGGCTGGATAGCTTGTATCAATATTTGCACATTTATTTAGATGTTATCAGCCAAATAAGTATATCAACGCAATGGCTTCTTGTGTGGAAAAATACAATTATCCCATCTAGTCCATTTCTGTGCAAGAGAACGGTTGCCAACCTCCCATGGTCCAAAAGGTCTTGCTTATCACATGGACCTCCATGTGGCTGCTGTGCTGAGGACGACAGGGCATCATTATGAAGCTGCCCGTGACACCTCTCTGCCCCCGCCTTTCCCCCAGTCATGTCATGCTAGAAAGAGGGCTTGCCTGCCCTTTGACCTGGTAGTACTTGGTGGAAGTAATACTCAACCTGACATAACATGCACATGCAGCTGTCTCCTAATATGAACTCTGTAAATTCGATGATGGACACTTTTTCAGTCAGACCTGACTAGGACCATCTCAGAGCAGCAATGGGTTGGGATTGATAAAGAGTTGACGTCAGAGTGGACTGCTTAAGGGATGGAAAAGGGTGTAAAAATCCCACTGTCTACACACACATTCCCCCATGATCCAGGCTGAAACTCTAGCCAGCTCTTGTAATGCAAAGGCAGCACCTTCCAAGCAGGTGAATCCACACCCCCACTCCGAAGCCATGCATGCTTGCATGATACTGCCTGACCTCTCTGTCCCATATACGGTATTGTCACACTGAGATACATGCCACACCCACCACTTTCCTCCCATCTCGTCATTGCTTGGTGGTGGGGGTTGTTGGGTAAAGTTTATGACACGCTGTGACAGATTTTTGGATGGTCACGATGGACAAGAAACATGTTAAAGTGATCTCTCTCGTAGAAGTTATCTCTGGACTACCTCATATGTCCATATAGGTTAGGCTGAGTGGGCGCCTGCCTTTCCCATATACATGGCCTCATGAACATACCTCTTGCAAAACTGTAGTATTCCAACTTACAAACAAAGAGAAGGCTCATGCATTTCAATTCTGTGTGTGTGTGTGAGAGAGAGAAAGCTCCAGGCTGTCAGGAGCAGTCAGTGTTTATCGTCACTTTATCCAGCACAGAATTCACAGCCAGAGAAGTGTGTCAGGGATTTGATGTCTTGGCTCCCAAAAGGCCCTAGATGCTCCTTTTCAGCAACAGTGACAGTTGCTTGTTGTTTACATGCTCACCGCCCCACCCCTCATCACTGTCTATCATGTTCATTTGTGTGAATAATTCTGTCTCTCTGCTTTTCTTTAAGGGTTACATCAAAGATGTCCATGAAGACTCACTCACAATCGTTTTTGAAAACAAGTAAGTTTCCCCTTTCTTTTAACCTCTCCTGTATGTCTGCTTCATGATAAAATAGTTCGTACATGAGGGAATGAGGCATGAACTGTAGTGACTTGAGAGTTACATTGATTGCTCCCAGGCCTTCAATATTGTCCCCTTCAGCACCTGTGCTTGGCATGCAGCTGTCCGTACACATCTCTAACAGTTTTTTTACCTCCTGCTCCGAGTCTGATCCCTCCTGCCCTTGCCATCCTGATAGCATGCTTTCCTATACTCCTTCAGTCGTCCCACCTACTGTCCCTTTCAACTACACGCCCATCCCCCTGGTCCCTCTTTATCTACTTGGCTCATGGTGTAGAGAAGGGTGTCCCTAAAAATAGTGACCCAAGGTATGCAGGGTGGGAGGGATGGCAGTACGGTGGCCTGTGTCGTTTTTGGGATGGTTCCTACACCCCTTCTCCTTTTACTTTCTCTGAGCACATGGAGTTGTTGAAGTAGCTGGTTGTATAAAATAGCGAATACATGAACACTTTAAATTATAGTAATAAAGCACTTGAATAGAAATATTTTCTAAATCTAAGATTCAAAATGAACTTGAGAGGTCTTTTTTTAGAAATCAATACCAAATATGCCAGTCATTTTCTGACCTTTATGACACTGTTATGAGCTATTTCCACCTCTTTTTCATGTAAAAGGACATCATACATAGTCACTCACTGTCCACACACAGTTCCTCAAACTTCCTCATTAAATTTAACAAGCGATTATAATTTTTTCATTGTCTCTTAATGTGTTGCACAGCAGTGAGTGGGTAATACACCCATGTTATTTCAATCCCAATATATGAGGGCAGCGCTTGATATAGACTGATTTATCTATGTAACAGTTTTCTATGTTGTTAATTGTGGTTGTTGATAAGCTGACACGTGTTTGTGTTTTCTCCTTGTTGTCTTGCCACAGCTGGCAGCCAGAGAGACAGTTACCCTTCAGCGATGTGCGGTTGCCTCCTCCAGCCGACTTTAACAAGGATATTGGTGAAGGAGAGGAGGTGGAGGTAAGACCTGCCACTTTGAGTCTCTCTTACTCAGCCCATCCACTTGAGTTTTCACTAACTTCTTGTCTCAAGGCCTAAGTGTCTTTGCACTTCACCACAGGGACCATAATTGACTAGATTTAATCGTGACTGACATCCATATGACCTTTTGAATTATGAAAAATCTAAAGTGAAACTACAGTATCTTACTGTTATGTCCTTTTTAAATGAGTTGTCTTAATATAAAACATCTTATGGCACACTGCTGCTTAAAAGTTGTTTAAAATCTAAATTTTTTTGGGCAGCAGATTAGAATCGGATACATTTTTATTTGCCTATTGGGCATGTATAAGTTGTTTGTTGTGAAAGCTGAATAATATATTACTTTAATTTCTTACGAGCTGTCATAAATTGTTTCTAACATTTGGACACTTGAGTCTTTTGTTTTACAACATCTCATATTGTCTTTGCAAAATCCAACCATTTTACCTCACAAATTTAGCATTTTTTCCATATCACACAATACTAGTTAGTTGTGAATCATGTTTACTTTTGCAGCAAAGACCATGTTCACCATCCTCACATCGTGCTTTCCATTTCAAACAGTTTGAAGCACAGTTGAATTGTGTACAAATTGTAGTTGTTTAGTCTGTGGCGCAGCTGTCAATCACTATGCATTTCCTTACAGGTTTACTCTAGGGCCAACGAACAGGAGCCATGTGGCTGGTGGCTGGCCAGAGTCAGAATGATGAAGGGAGAGGTAAGTGCTTCTAGGAACCAAGGAACATTAATGGATGACATAATTTATGAAATCATTTCCCCCCCCTGGGATTATTAAAGTATATCTGATCCAACAATTGATAAGCGGTAAAAAAACAAAAAAACAACAACCTTAAACTTAATTTACAAATGGTGTCATTGCTGATGCACACTAAAGCAGTCGAGGAAAAAAAAAGTACTGAGCCTCCTCTCTTTCATGGAGACGTGTGTTTTGTCTCCATGGTGTTTTCATATCACCTTTCCACCTCTGCAAGTCTCCATTCATTCAAATAACACAGTCACACAGCAGTAAATCACACCGAATGATGCGGTTTCTTTGTCTTATCATAAACCACAGCAGAGCAGTTGCTTTTCAGTCCGCTCTATTTGCCTGATTTTCACAGTGACTTGAATGATGCAGAAACAAAAATTAATATTATTATTGTTATTATTAGGGACATGATACCTTGTGTTGGTGATAAGATCCAGCTAGCATAGCCTCCTCTGTATTTAATATACTGTAAGGCTAGTAATAGAGGCTAAGTAACTATTCTCTTTAATTCTGTCATCATTGTTTTGTTGTTTTGTGAGTAACAGTCTATTGAGCTCTGAGTACTGCTGTATGCTGTAGAGGGAAGACGGGTCTGTAGTATGATAAGTACTGCTGGGTAATGAGCTCAAAGAGCCAGTATGTCCTGATGAGGTCTGACATCGTTCCTTCCAATTATATTTCCCATGCATCCCATGCTTTTTCTTCACACTGACTTCTTCTGACAAAATGGATTTGCACCAGGCTCAATCCAACTGGCAGATTTTGACACATTCTTTTGAAGTTTCTAATAATCAAGAACCAGAACTGGCTCTTGTCACCAGCACAAGCTGCAGTTTGAATAGTGGGTCAGTGGGATATGGAAAGGACAGAGTTGTAGTGCTACTGCGTCAGGGGAGTTGCTGCTGGTGTAGTGCTGTTATTTGGAGCAGTCTGATAAGAGCCTGCAGGAATGTCTAGCATTGACTGATGGCTTTAATTCTGTCCTTTGAGCATGGTGTGTGCAGTGTTCATCTCACTGCCTCACTCTCATGACTCTCTTTCTTTCTCTATATTTATTCATTTTTCTCTACATTTTTTCATGTTTCTCTGCATCTCACTCTGGTACACATCTGTTCATCTTAGAAACTGGCAAATACATTAAATAAATGATTGAAGCTACAGGATAAATGGATTTTTACGTTAAGTTTAGTTCTTAGTTTGTGAGCGACATTAATTCATGTTTAATTTTGAAGCTGATTCAGGATTTTTATATGGATTGAACACAGCAGTTCTGCTCTGTGTATATCTTGGCTTCATAGTGTTTATTTGCTTTTAAATTCACATCGGTAACCCGGGAAGTTAAATTTTCATGTGTTGGACATTTCTGGCTATTAAAATCTGTATCTCTTGGGCTGTTCTCAGTTCTATGTGATTGAATATGCTGCATGCGACGCCACATACAACGAGATTGTCACAGCAGAGCGCATCAGGCCCCTCAACCCCAACAGCCCTTCCTCTCGAACCTCCTTCCACAAGGTCCCTATCCCTGTCCCAGAAGACCTGAGGGACATGTGAGTGTCTTTACATTGTCAAATTTACACCCTGAAGATGGATTGATTTGAATTAACATCATCATTTCACCAAGCTTAAGACCTGGACGTTGAACAGTGGCAGAAATAACTGTAGTAAAAAGAAAAAAAAGTAAATGATTCATTGAGATTTTTGTGTGTGTATGAATGGATGATTTTACATGTTGAAACACCATTCTTTGTTGTGTCTGTGAGCAGTGGTGTAAATAATAATGGCCCACTGCTGCCAAATGAATAACAAGGCTGACTGTCCTGTGGATTGTTTTCTTATTGACAGCTGTGAAAATGACAACATTCACAAAGACTTCAGGAAAGCAATCGGAGCCAACTGCATCTTCTACAGTGCCCAAACACACGAACTCATTGTGCTGGTCAGTGCTCTGAATATACACTTGCATTCAGTTGATTCTTGCCTCAGGAACAAGCAAATTACCGTTTACATACATATCCACAGACAAGGAAATATTACATACAGTCATGCATATTTTTAGACAAGACGGATGAAATGACAAAATTCTGAATCCTCATTTTTCAAACTTTCACTACTTATTAAGGTCTCCTAATACACTCATTAACAAACACTGGTTTAACTGTAACTTTATCCCTTTTTGTGTCATCTCCAGTCTACAAACGAAACCACGGTAAAGCGAGCAACTCTTCTGAGCGACATGCATTTTCGCAGTATCCGTACCAAGCTCATGCTAATGTCCCGCAACGAAGAAGCCACCAAACATTTGGAGGTAAACGCACTCTTTTTTTTTTTTTTTTTTTTTTTTACTTTTGCCTGTACGCATGGATATTTGTGATGGAAAATTTAGAAGCCCTCTGCAAACATTTTGGCTTAGTTTACATATTTGCACACAAACCACCTATGTGTACCCCCTCCCAGACAAGTAAGCAGTTGGCATCAGCATACCAGGAGGAGGTGAAGGTCAGGGAGGACCTGATGGGCCTAGCCATCGGCTCTCATGGTGCCAACATCCAACAGGCAAGGAAGGTGCCTGGTGTCACAGCTATCGAGTTGGAGGAGGAAAGCTGTACATTCAGGATCTACGGAGAGGTATGCTACTTAATCAGCTTGTGTGTCATGTATGTCAATTCTTATCCCAATATATTGATTTATATTCTGTTATGTCATTTGGTTTAATGTTTGCGCTGTGTTACAGAGCCCAGAGGCAGTAAAGCAGGCCAGAGAGTACCTTGAGTTCAAAGAAGACTACTTTCAGGTACCCAGGAACCTTGTAGGTGAGTGAGCTATATTCGTGAGGGAGCTCATTTGGTTGCTGACAGCCTCACTTTACATACTCATAACTGAACATATATACAGTCTTATTTACATGACATTCTTTTAACCCTCTTTCTTGTTTCTTTCAAATGTAGGCAAAGTCATCGGCAAAAACGGCAAAGTCATTCAGGAGATTGTGGACAAGTCGGGCGTGGTGCGTGTCAGGATTGAAGGAGACAACGACAAAAAACTTCCCCGGGAGGAGGTAGGCAGGCAGGGGGCAGGCAGGGACGACACTGCCAGCAGCAAAGAGGTGAATGGACCGCTCGACTGGCCTTCCAGTCCCTTATAAACCCCCCACCCCCTCTGCTCTCCAAAAAGCAAAGCTTATTAACTGCAGCAGAGCGTAGAATTCCATGTGCTGTCTGCTTTGACACTGCTCCGTTCTGCTGCTTTGTCTCTCTTGTTTTGTCACTAGCGCTTATCCCCAAAGCAATTTCAGTCAAAAGCAACTGGACTTGGTTATTTGTCTAGGAAGACGTTTCACCTCTCATCCAGGAGGTCAAGAGTCTAGTCAGATGCGTACATGAACTGATGAAGCCTCTTGGATGAGAGGTGAAACTTCTTCCTAGACAAATAACCAAGTCCAGTTGCTTTTGACTGAAATTGCTTTGGGGATAACGACGACCTGGACAAATGAGAACATGCCCAGGCTTGCTAGCACTTATGTTTTCTTTGCTTTCAATGCACACAGCCCACCGCACAGCATTTGTTAGCTGTGTGGGCACTTAGCTGTCTGTTGTCTCTGATGTTTTGATATGTTTCTGCTGAGTGTGTTTGATGTGATTTTTGGGGGGATTTTTTTAAGCATACTAATTATTCCAGAAATGTTTTGTAATTCACCACTACAAATGTTATTTTTGACCAATCTCTGAACTGTTTCCTAATCAGTCAAATCTCCCTGATAATGGCGCTCAGTATTTAAAAGTGATGATTATCTGTTTTGTTTTTTTAAAGACACTAAACTCTTCATCTCTCCCTCTGTGTGTTTAATCAGGGCCTGGTTCCCTTTGTGTTTGTGGGAACTAAAGAGAACATCAGCAATGCTCAGGCTCTGTTGGAGTACCATGTTTCCTATCTCCAGGTTAGTCGATCCTCCATGTTCACCAGTAGATGGCGGCACTAGCCTTTTCTATGTTGCTGTCATACAACTGCCGTTTTTACTTTGAAATTGATTCCATAAATGGGTTTCTGCTCAGAATATCTGGATACTTTGTCAAGGAAACGTGTTTCTTAGAAGCGCAGGTCCTTTATGTGCGGTAAGAGTTTGGCTGCTGCTGGAAAATGTGGGCGTATGTGCAGGGTCTTTTCATATTTCTCACCTGTTTCCCTGCTGCCCAGCACCATGAGGAAAGCTGCTGAGAGCACCTCGTTTTGCCCTTACTTCATGTGCTTTTTATAAATAGCCCCTCTCTCTGGGATGGGGTGAAGGGTACACATGAGTTTAGATTACCAGCTATCTGGACCCTCAGCCACCAAAAATAACACCAGGCCCCCGCCCCGCCTCGCTTCCTTCACGCCCCCCTTGAAGTTCAGCTGTCGTTGGTGGAGGCAGCTGTCACACTGTGAAGTGAGAGCCCCTTCTCCAAATCACCCACCACTAAACCACCATAGAAACTGCTGTCTTTGCACTGCTGCCATTAGACGCCAGTGCCCACCCCCCTCATCAATGGAAAATGGCAAATGTGGCTATGAAACAGTGATACTCCCAAAAGATAATCCTGATTTAAAAACGATAAACTGATAGTTTTAACTTTATCCAGGCTGTAGCTTTGTGTTTGTTAGTGTTGTGAGTGAGAGCGTTGGTTGTCACGTGTGGAATGGTTGTCCAGGATTCCCAGCAAAATGATATTATGTAGTTTGGGTATTGTGGGAATTACTGTTTAAACTGTAACAGTGACTCACCAATGTTAGTATTCCTTTTCAATACCTGTCTTTTCTATTTTTTTGGTTCCTGACACAGATCAGGGCTTTACTGTTTTATCAGTTTTGGCATCTGTACAAAAACACTGTGAAGCTCTTTCAGCTATCCGTATAACTAGTAATGTGCTATTGATTTAGACTTTTTTTTTTTTTTTACAAGAGATTAAAAAGAGAGGGGACCATTTTCACCTACACGGTGTGATATCACATCAAGTTTGTCATTCACGGTCAGAACACTTCAGCTGTTTTCCTATCAATAAAACATTCTTTCCATAACCTTGATTCTACAAACTAATCAATCTAAGCCATCAGTCAAAACTTTCAGCAGAAGTGGGTGTTCTGTCAAAATGGTAATGTTCAGGGTATTCGGGGGTTGGATAAGACAGTCTTATCTGGTTGGAACACTGAACTTTAGGCATTACTGCCACTTAGTGGTAGAGTGGTGGAATTAATGACAAGCACAAAACCACAGCACATGTGTTCATACCCTGGTTTTTTGGTCCCAGCTCAACACGGCATAAGTTGTGTGTGTGGTATTTTAAAAGCAGAACAGAGGGGTCTGTCGTGAAACAATTGCAAATCAGCACAGGTAACCAAAATAAAAGTCAGAAAGCACTGAAATACTGCAATTGACTTTTTTGTAGATTAAATAATAATTCTTACAACCATGCTTGCGTTCTAAAATCTAACCTTTTAATTATCCTTGTTTGATTGCGTTAAGTCATTGCAATCCTTGTTCTTGTAGTTCACCTGATAATACCTGTTGGTGAGATGATCTGCAATCAGTGGAAGGATGTTTGGCACGCTGTATTATTTTAGGGGGGTGGGCTCAGGTTATGTTATGCTTATGTTTCACTGAACGTTAGGGAAGATGCAATAATATAATATGTTTAGTATTGGTGCCATTAATGCCATTTTACTAACTTTTTTTAGATTTGTTTATCTGAGTTATTATCTCCCAACCATTTGTGCTAAATAACAGGCGGACATCAAGGTGCAGGGAGGGCGGGGATTTTTTTCTAAACATTTCAATAAACCATGTGCTGAGGAACAGGCTATGAAGTGCACACTATCTACAACTGTCAACATCCCTGTCCTGAAGGAAGTGGAGCAGCTACGCCTCGAGCGCCTCCAGATTGACGAGCAGCTCCGTCAGATCGGGGTCGGGTACCGCGCGCCTCCGAGCCGAACCGGGGGCCCTGGTGTTGAGCGGGAGAAGGGCTACTTGACAGATGAGAGCAGCAACTCACTCCACACCTCTCGCACCTATGGAGGCCGCGGCAGAGGGCGCAGGGCCTCCAACAGCCAGTACTCTGGATATGGTGAGAATGAAGGAGCCGAAGCATTACACATTTGAGAGTAATACAGGGAACAGCAGATAGTTCTGTCATTTAAAAAGTCATATGTCTGTGTTTGTGTTTTACTATACTTGTCTCTGCTTGATCCAGGCACAAACTCCGAACTGTCCAATGCTTCTGAGTCAGAGGACATTAGCGAGCGAGACCAGCGGCCTCGTGGCATCGGGGGCGATGAGAGAGGCTCCCGAAGGGGCGGCAGGGGCAGAGGCTCAAACTCAGGACGAGGCCGCGGAGGGCCAGGGTCCAAGCCTTCCAACTCAATCAGCTCAGGTAGTTAAAGCGCATGTTCAGTTTAATGGTAAGATGTGTAAGGCCTGTATAGGTCGGCCTTTAAGCCTCTGTAGAATTGTCTTTCTAGTAAAGTTTGCTTTAGAAGGATATTCACAGTCTGCTGTAGGCAGTCTTTGTGTTAAACTGAAGCAAATACATAAAATTAAATCAGATTAGGCAAGTGTGGTTGCAATAATCATTTTCTGTGACATATCCAGTGCTGAGGGACCCGGACAGTAACCCATACTCCCTGCTGGAGGGGGAGGGAGAGCTGGCCGACGCAGACATCAGTGATGGCATGGCAGGAGACCGTCGCAGACGCTCTCGACGTCGCCGCAACGACCAGGAGCCCAGCTTGATGGACGCTGCCGGAGAGTCGGACGGTCAGGCCGCCCCAAGCGAGAACGGACTGGGTAAGAACTTGAGCGTTGTATTCTCATCTCTGTTGCATGGTCATTTGTGAAAACCGAAATGGTGGGCTCAAAGTAGGAATGCACTTTGTTAGTGAAAGCAAAGAGGTGTGACATTATCAGAGGCCGTAACCCATTTTTTCTCATACAACTGTTAGATGAAGAAGCAAGACCTCAGCGTCGCAACCGAAGCCGCCGTCGTCGTAACCGTGGCAACCGCCCAGAGGGAGGTTCAGCCAGCCGTGACAGACAGCCAGGTGAAAGTGGTGAGTCACCATGTTTTAGGAGTTAACATTTTCGTCTTCAGAATTAGACTGCCATCTCCAGAGTAATTCGCAAATGCATATTAAGGTCGTTACACACCACAGACGTGACAAATAAACAACACAGAAATGCTCTGCTCCGAATTTCCTATTAGTTCTGCTCGACAGTTATGCAGCCTCAGGCTTTTATTATCTGGTATATGCTGCCTTTGTCAAGATAGAAAGGAGTAAAGTTTAAATTGTACTAAGGTGCTTCTGTGTTGTTGTTGAATTATA
The DNA here is from genome assembly GCF_963691815.1 of Echiichthys vipera. NCBI lineage: Eukaryota > Metazoa > Chordata > Actinopteri > Perciformes > Trachinidae > Echiichthys > Echiichthys vipera. The sequence goes on from NC_139847.1 coordinate 17,006,054, forward strand.
ATTTTCACATTTTGGGATCGGCTCCAGCACCCCCGCGACCCCGACCCCGGGATAAGCGGTTGAAGATGAATGAATGAATATTTGTATTTGGAGACGTAATTCTTTCTGAAAAAAGAAATGTCACTTTTTTGCCTTGTGATATTCCCATTCCCTGTGTTAAGTACTCATGACAAAAATAAACACACTGACGTGCAAATTAATCACGTGAGGAATAAAGGCATTTAGTCTCTCCGTTCTTTTTCCACTTCTAAGGTGTGTTATCAATGAATGGTGCAGACCAAAATGCCACTGGAAGCAATTAGAAAGACCTTTAACCAATCAGAGCAGCGAAACGACCTGGCGGTGCTTGGTCTGTGTTGAAGCAGTAAAATCAGTGGCAACCGGGTCACAAACTTTCAAATAACAGCTAAACAGTACATTAAAATGTGCGGGGACCCTCACATTTTTGAGTTACGGTGCTGCTGTAACTACGTTCAAGCATGAAGCTCTTCTGTCAGTCATTACCTCAACCCCGTCCTACACTAGATAAACTGCAGTAATTGGCCGTCGGATCTGAAGTTACTGGAAATGTGTGTGAATGTGAGCGGGGCGAAATGTACCTGCCAGAGCAAATGAAACATGAGCTCAGCAGATTTGTCTGGTTCCCAGGCTATATCAATATAATCCGCATTGATCATTTGCCTTGAAACCGCTATCTGTTGGCCAGCTTGATAGTCTTTGTTGTATATTGTTTGAAAGCATGTGATAAAATACCACAGCCTTCTGAATCTCTGGACTGTACTGTATGCACAATGTAGCTCCCAGAATTTTTTCTAGCTAACAGATTTCAATGTTTACAGTGACTGTTGCTGACTACATATCTCGACCTGAGTCCCAGAGTAGACAGAACCTGCCCCAGAAGGAAAACCACGCTGGTCCCGAGCCCAAGGTACAGGCACAAACGTACACAGTGACCTCAGCCTTAGTCTCATTGATATAAACCAGACAGTTGGGCCATTTTCACCTTTTTCCATCTTTTGTCCCCATAGGAGAACGGGACCAGCGCCACAAAGGACGAGCGGACACCCTCAAAGGGTTCCCCCAGCAAAGGCATGACCTCGGCCAGCGAGACCCTGACCTTGGTCAACGGGGTCTCGTAAAGAGACGGCCCTGCCCCGCGCGAATCCAAGTCTAGAGCAAGACTCCATGGCAAACTCTGTCCCTGCTTGCATTAACTTAAACCTTAAACAGATGAGTGAAAAGTACCTGACAAAATACCTGAATTCATACTATGAGAGTGAAAAAGTACAAAAAAACGACAAACGCATCTACTTAAAAACACACGTTAACGGTGTATGCTATCCTATCTATCAGTACTTAGTGCTTATTTAAAAAAAAACAACTAGCTTGCCAAAAAAGAGCTGGTGGTTGTGACTTGATTTTTAAAAATATGAAACACGAGAAACAGGACGAGACTTTACTTTGTTTTTGAAACGGTTGTCTTTATTTGTGTCTTTTTGTTATGTTGATTTTGTTCATTGTTTATCACTGGTTTGGACTTGGCGGTCGCTCTCTCAACCAAAACAGACGCGTCTCTTAACAGTGTTAAAGTGCAGACTAGAGAGATGTCAGCTGTAGGGAGTGGCGTACAAGCAGACAGTCCAATAGCTTATGTGACACGACGGTCGCACCCTGAACCTGGGAGTGGAGACAGACAGACAGATTGGAATATTGATAGACATTGTGCCTTGAATTTGAAAAAAAAAATATATAATAAAAAAAAAAACTTGAGTTTTCCATTAAGTTTGTTTTTGTTTCCCAAGAGGAAGAAAAGAGGGAGAGGTGTTCTACCAGGTTTGATGTGATTCTAAGAGATCAGACCTGTGAGCGAGTGATGAGTGAAAAGAGGATACAGAAAAGGAGAAAGTGGCTGGCCAACGCGAGGATAAAGACGTCTGGTGCCAAACACGAAATTGCAAGACGCTTGTCCTCATTCCGAGTAGAATGGACAGCGTAGGGGTCGGTGCGTGCCTGTACTTACGTGTGCGCGCGCGCGCGTATGTGTGTTTTTGTGTGCACCGTTGAGATATTTGGCAACCACAAAACAAAACTGGGAGTGGGTGAGAAGAAAATGTAACGCAGCCCTGGGCGGGTCGCACGATGAGGCGTCTCTATTTATCATCAGGCCTAAGGGGTGTCTTCCTCCTCTTGCCTGTTGTAGGTCTTTTGAGGGTCCAGGGTGGCTCCCATACAGCCTTGTAAACAGGACAGGCTGAGACCAGACAGACGGCAGACTTGAACTATAGATTTAGACTTAAAGAAAACTATACCGTGCCTCTTTCTCTGTGTCGGAGGGGGCTGCGGTGCTAGCTTCCAGTCACACTTGTGTCTTGATAAACCACTGCAGCGCACAGCTCCGGATGCACACGAGGGCGACCACCTTTCTGGGACAGGTGCTGCATGTGGGGGAGGAGGGCCTGGAAACTGCAGACTGTGGGATTGGGACAGCTTCAAATGACATGAGAGCCACATGACACACAGGCCCACACTTACAGGATACACACAATAGGCACACACACACACACCGGGTGCGTTGAAGTCGGCGTGGTCGCCCGCATGGCGCAAAGTAGAGGACGGTACCAGAAAACGGAACAAAACAAGCGAGGTGTCTGTCTTGTACCTGGCAGTTTGGGTTCACAAATGGAGCAAGAGAGGGACTGGAAACCTCAGTGGCTCTCTGCTCATGTTGTTACTGTTGTCTTGGTTACCGCTCTCAAGTTTTTTTTGTTGCAATTTCCACATCTTAGAAAATATGAAATAAAAAATTGAAGTGAAATCAACCTCTGCTCTGGAGATGAACTTTGATTTCTCTGTCTTGTGAGTTTGCAGTCTATTTTTCTAACTTGCATGGCGTTCAGTTAACGAGTATTAGGTGGTGCCTGTCCCGTGCATGAGGAGAGGGTGTTATTAATCTGACTTACAAAGCCATTGTTTCATTCACTAGAATTGCTGCTAATGTACACATTGAATGTCCAACTAACGTAGAAACTCTACCTTGAAGAGAGAAAGAGAGAGAAACTATTTGTGACTTCAAAAACATATCACCTCCCCGCTCATCTGCCCAGAACGCCCGGGTTTCTCTCTGCGGAAACGAGTCAGGAAGGAGCCCGTTCCTTCGCTCACCAGTTTCCCAAAGTGTTAAATTACAAGGGCGACGTTGTGCGTGACAAGCAGCCGACCAAAGGTTTTGAGAGACAGATGAATGGGAGCGTGGTTGAGATGACCCAGATGCTGCTGTCATACATTTCTGCTCACCTGTATGTTGTGTTTTTAAAGAATGAACGAGCACTTGAGTATTTGTACTTCGGTTCAGTTGCATGTGTGCGAGTGGAGGATGACGCCCTATCTTGTACGTTTGTGTTTATCTTTATACCTCATTGTGTGAGTACTGTATATCCTTATGTATCTGTACCCCTCGCGTCCTCTTGAAAGACTGCTGGCTACTGCGTGTGTCTGTGTGTGTGTGTGTGTGTTTGTGTGTGTGTGTGTGTGTTTGTGTGTGTGTGTTTGCGCGCGTGTGTGTGTGTGTGTGGATGCTGGTTGTACAGTCGACTCCTCACTCTGTCAGATTTTGTCTCTGGTTTTCTCACTCATGTTCTGATGGCAATAAAGGACTTTTTATTGTTTGATATACATCTTTTCTGAACAGTTTCTTTTTAATATAGGCCCAAAGTCCATTTAAACTTTTTCAAATGTTAATATAACCGAGGGACTAATATAATCTAGATGATATTGTTACAAAAGCAAGTGATTTATTTGTCTCAGGCCATTTTTTAAGCGATCCTTATTTTGAGTTCAAATGAGCATGAGTGGAATCCAGCTGTTGTAGACACTTTATGGAGGGACTCAGCAAAATGGAATGACATTCTTGACACTCATTAGCAGAAAAACGTAAATGCTATAGTCAAAGGGTAACTTCTTGGTGGAACTTAGATACCTTACCATTCCCTTCAGAAATCAATAGACTACTCTACAAACAAGCAGGTGTGTGGATTTAAAATGTTTTTGACTTAATGTGCCTGTTTTTCTTCTAAATCAACTAACTTAATAACTAAACTGACTAAATTAAGACTTAAATTGTGTTTTTCATTTCCCATCTTACTAAAAACCATCCACACTGGCCTGGGAACGCCTCAGGATCCCCCAGTTAGAGCTGGTTAATGTGGCCCGGGAAAGGGAAGTTTGGGGTCCCCTGCTAGAGCTGCTGCCCCCGAGACCCAACCCTGGATAAGAGGCTGAAGATGAGATGAGATGAGAGATTTTACTAAAACCACCCTCTATGACAATACTGTAACATTTCAGCATGTAGTGTTTGGTTGTATTTTAATAGCATGTATTTTAAAAGTGTAATTATACTCTGTATATGAGGGCATTAATGGAAAGTGCATTGCAGAAACCTAACTTGAGAGAAAGGTCGTTGTCCAACAGATGATTTTCACCGTCATTTTGTTTTTTATACAGTTTACCGGTTCAGTTTCTTTACTGTGGGAGCTCTTCCTTCATATGCAGTGCAGTTCCCCGCCAAGTAACTTATAACTTACATACAAACACAGTTAACAAATGTAAAAGGCTTTCAAAAAAGTTCATAGCAAACTTTTACAGAACAGTCCTACCGACCTATACCAAAAAAGAAAAAAAAAATCGGCCTTCAAGCCTTTAGCCAATCACAGCCCGTACGTTTTGAGCGACACTTCTTACCACCAATCAGCTCCATACTTGCGGGTTCGTCACCAGCCGGTAATCATATCCGAGGAGTTTCGACTTCGTTGTGGCGCCGTTCGCGAGCTGTGAGTACAGTTTCATTCTTATGCCTTTCTCTACTGGTTTATGCTGCTTCCATCGCTGTGGTTTCACACCACTTCAAACGTTAACTAAATGCAATGTCAATAAACGGAATTTGGTTTTGGTTCAGCCGCACGAGACAAAATGGCTAACACCTGGAAGCTAACGCGAGCAGCTAGCTAACCATTCAAATGTCTGACCAGGAAGTGCAAACGCGGAAACTTCAAAGACTCTGCTTAAGTCCGCTGTATTTGTACATGTTTAGACACATTAGAACCACGCTAATAAGGACGATGGTAAGCATGGCGCTTGTTAACAGTCTTGATTATAATTTTGCTCTGGTTACACTCGTCTCGATTACAAGCTAGTCTATTTCCCGACCATGACGTTATGGATTCCCCATTTGCTCGCTCACTGGTCACTGTCTGTCACTACATGGTGGCCCGTGTTGTCTCACCCCTTCTCGTGTCTCCCTGTCTGCCCTTTGTAGAGAAGTACACTGGAGCAACCATGGTTAAGATTTTCATCGGAAACCTGTCTCAGCACACTGAGAAGGAAGAAATTGAAGCTCTGTTTACCGAATATGGCACAGTGACAGAATGTGCCAAGTACAAAAACTATGCTTTTGTACACATGGATGACCGCAAATCGGCCACCAAAGCCATCCGTGAGCTCCATCTCCGTAAGCTGGATGGCAGACCCATCAATGTGGAGCCCAGCAGAGGGAAGAACCAGGGACCTGTGAAGCTCCACATAGCCAACGTAGAAAAGGGCTTCGATAATGAGCTCCGTGCTCTCTTTGAAGAGTATGGCACAGTCAGAGAGTGTTCCATTGTCAAGAACTTTGCCTTTGTACACATGGACAATTCTGATGAGGCCATGGATGCCATAAAGGGCCTGGATAACACAGATTTTCAAGGTAAGACGTTTTCCTACTCTATGAACAGACCATGACGTTAGGAGGAGGAGGGATTCCATACTGGTCGTATTCTGCCTTTTTAAATTTCAGCGACAATGCTTTTCTCTCTCCCAGGAAACCGCATACATGTTCAGATATCAAAAAGCAGACCCAGGGGGGCATCTGAGGAGGAGGACTTTCCACCTCCGCCAGGCAGAGGAGGCTATTATCCCCCTCCCTACCCAGGGGAGAGGCCTGAGCCACCCTACAGAGAGCGCATGTCCGGTTATGGTCCTCCGCCTCCACCGCCGCCTCCCCCAAGACGAGCACCTTATCCTGACCGGGGCTATGGCGAGCGAGATGCCTATGGGATGGTTGATTACTATGAGAAATACAGAGCCCGTCCTTACAACGCGGCAGGCTATGATGTCAGGGGTTCCGGTGCCGTCCCCCCTCCACCGCCTCCTCCCTCCGCACTGGTTAGAGAACGTATGGGAATGGGGAACCCTGACCCATACGAGCGACGTCCAATCCCCCCTCCTCCTCCATCCTACATGGCAAGGGACAGAAGCCCCATCAGACGAGCCCCCCCTCCGCCTGGTCCATCAGCAGGTAACGGGCACTCCTACGAGCGCTCCAGGCTCTCCCCGGTGTCCAGGGCTCCGGCGTACGCAGCGCCGATGTATGCAGCTCCGATGTATTCAGCTCCCCGCCCCAGGGACTCCATGTCAGAGAGAGGGCCCCCGCCGCCGCCGCAACCGCCACCACCTCGATACACGGGCTATTAAGCTTGCAAGCGTGTAATCCAAGGTGAGAACAGAGAGTGGATGGTTTGTGACATGATGAATCACATTAATAAGAAAAAGGCACGATTGAGAAATCTGAAGTAAATATGTACCGAAATGAATTTGAGATCTTAAGCCGTAAATAGAGGTAAAATCACGCCTTTAAAACATCACAATCAGCCAGAGCTCTGCCTGCAGACCTAGTCCAGCCAAGAGATTAATATACAACTAAACATTGCTACAGTCCTAAAATATTGCTGCTTTAACATCAAACAATCAGTCTTGCGCGAATCCTGAGTAAAACGCGCTCCTTGACATGTGTGGTGTGCTCTCTTTCCAGGTTTAGAATATGACATGATCGTCGTCGTCTGCTGATGTACGTGGCGCTATACACCCCCCTCGTCTATGGCGGATTGCGTTGCGTTCGCCTGAGACTTACTGGAAGATACTGTATTGCAGACAGCCCCGTACTTTAAAAACACATGATTCCATGTCTACAGTTCACGTATTCTTCTGAGCTGTTTTTGCCTTTTCTGTTCCTCTGCTTGTTTTACTGTTCAAACCCTTCAAATGTTTTGCAGAATAGGATGCTGGCTTAGGGGCTTAGTCGATTTCAGTGTGACGCAGTACTCTTAATGGCCAAAAACACTCTGCTCTTCAATCTTACTAAATGGACATGACATTATTTCATAACAAGGGAAGTCATTTAAATGATAAAAAAATATATATATCTATATATATAGTATTTGTAAACAGAATTATTGTGCACACACTAAGGTTGTTGATTAATCACAAAATCGAAATTCTAGTTATACAGAATTCAGTGTAGGGGTTCTTTTACTATAATATATGGTGTGGCAGGTTGTGCAGATTTGCGACACTTGTTAGCATGGCAAATCAAAAGTTCCAGTGTGGTTTTCTTGTTTTTAGCCTTTTTATCTTTTCTTGCGAAAATAGAATCTATAGCATCATATGTATGATTTTATTCACTTTCCAAGTTGCTTTTCATTTGAAGGCTTTTTAATAAACGAATCAAACCAAAAACTCAGTTTTAACTGTTGAATTATTCCTCGTTGGTTAGGCCTTTTAGTCTAACGGCAGGCAGCCATTATTCACCAGACAGGTTTTAAGATGGTGTGCTAGGAATACTCAGGCGTTAAACTCTTCCCATGCTTTAGTTTTAGTCTTCACACCCTGGAGTTACCCGCTTGGCACATGGTAGGTGATGTTTTGTCAGTTATAATACCAGTGAAAATGCTGGTAAACGCGCGAGACATTAGATGACACAAAGTAGGGAAAAAATCTGTAATTTTTGAGCTTCTGTTCCCTGACTTTGAAGACTCGATTATACAACTACTTTCTTAAGTCAGTGCCAGTGTAAAACACGTGTATGCAAACTTAAACAAAAAGGAGATTTCGATTTTTACCTCGCCTCCAAGACTCAAATCTGTAGCTATTCACAAACCCCGAGACTGATTATAAAAAGTGGCTACAGGTAATGTTTTAACGCTGCACCCATCTACTGCTCCGCGTTGTCCCTGGCACACAGGGAGCTGCAGCTTTCCTCAGTAACCGTTGTCCTTTGCTTACCTTGTGTCGAGCCGATCAGTGGTTTTCCTAGAAGTAGAACAATAACTAACTGGGCTTTGCGATGACCAAAGTTTCTGCCGTCTTGCGCCAATTGCTCGTAAGTCTAGATTTGCATTCTTCATTTCTCTGTCATTGAGTTCACATTACATATTAATGTATTAATCCCACCTTCCATTATTGTCTAGTCTTAACATTTATAACTTAAATTTGTACCACAAATTGCATGCAGTCTTAGTATGTGTGCTCTTTGTAGGTTGTTAAACTATGCAGGAGATGCCACCTCATGGTAAGTCCACCTCTGAAGATGTGCAGCATCCAATAGAAAAGAGGTAAGTGTCATTCAAACTTGTTTGCAAAACATCACTTACTAATGCAATATACTGTCCCCTGCATCATTCTTGTGTGTTTGTACTGGAGTGTTCCCATACTCTAACCTTAAAATTTTATTTTACAAATTTGAAAGCCTTGACCTAAAAAGAAAATATATATATATATTAGTATTCTTTTAATATTAATTCTTAGTCCTAGGTTTGAGGTGAAGATGAAAGGGGTTGTGATAAGTGGTGGAATGGGATGACTGGACTGACCCTGTCTCTGTTTCCACAGGCCTGTCCCAGCTCTGCAGGCTGCACTGGGCCCCATGGCAAATTCATAGGAGTTTATGGTCTCTGAACATTACGAGATGGGATCAGAAGGCCCTGTAGTTAAAGGTAAAGCAGTACAAAGTCACTATTTGTCCATGACAGATTTGATTGTTTTGTGAGCTTTGATTGAAGTGTCTGCCGTTTGTTTGTTTTTTTACAGGAGGGGGATTTTGTCCTGGGCGGCGTGGTGCTGTGGTGGTTGTCCGTCTCTCTTTGTCTCTATGTGCCCTGTGACAGACTGGCGTCCTGTCAAGGTGGACCCCGCCTTACGCCCGATGTCAGCTGGGATCGGCTTCAGCCCCACCGCGACCCTGATAGGGACAAGCGGTTGAAGATGGATGGATGGATGGATTTTGTCCTTCCGTGAAATTCCAGTCCATGGTTGGCGAGCTGGAGGAAAGGTTGAGTCCTCGGAAAACCTGCACCGTTACATAATGTTCCCTGCAGTTGATGGCACCAAAATAAAGGGTTTAATCGAGGATAGGTAATTCATATCATCCTACAGATCCCATTTTGGATTGATTCTTCTTTCACGTGGATGAAGACGACTTTTTGCAGTGCTAACTTACAATTTTGAGGTAACTTTTGCTGCCATCGATGCGATATGGTGTAACTAACTTAGCCTGCTACAGTAATGTTAAGTGGACAAATCAAGTTAGACCAATGTATCTAAGTCCCGAAACAACGGTTGTGTGTTTAATATTTGCACACAGGGCTCACCTCCCTCATAGGGCTGGTAATTCCTGTCTTTGTAGACCCCGTGGGAACTCAGCTCCCGAGAATAATTTACATTGGTGTCTATTGAAAGGGAATAATTATTTCTGGTCCCAGTCATTATCTGTCCTGGATTACACATATGATGTTTGAGTTAAGTTATTTTTCATGTTAAGAGTTTGACAGTTTATTGTACGATTGTTCAGTGAAAGGCTCTGGAAAAAGCGTAATGGGATCGCACTTTCCCCTTCACTTCTTAACTCTGAGCGCTGTTTCCTCGTCTTACGGTAAGACGGGAATCTAAAGAAAGAACACCCGTTCTTGCTGGAATGTTGACATTCTGGTACAAAGCACACTGGCATCTTGATCTCAATCTGGGCAGAAGACGCAGCAGCAGCACTCAGAGTGGAGAAGTTCATGTTTATAAACCGAACTCCATCTCATATCAATATCCCTTATGTTGCTCTATATAGGCAGTTACACACATGTTTGTAGGAGTAAGTTTTTGACTAAATGTATTTTATAACTCGATTATGATAAATGTATTTTAAAACTTGATTTTGAATATAGGCTTATTTAGTCTATATTAATGGTTTCACTGTTAGTTCTGAAGCTGAATGCTTCATGTATGCAGACGACACGGTTTTCTTTGTACATGGTCGCACCAAAGACACTGTTGCCGCTAAACTCATTAAAACAATGTCCTGTGTTACAACTTGGTTGCAGGAGTGCTGTCTGCAGCTAAACGTTTCTAAAACTGTAGGCATGTATCTCACTTAAAACAAACAGTCAGAGTATCACCCCGACATACATGTTAATGGAGAGAGAATACACATTTTCAGCCAATGTAAATATTTGGGATAACAATAGATTCACAGCTTTCCTTTAAAGCTCATATTGGCGAATTGTGTAAAATAATCAAGTTTAGAATAGAGTTACTTTAATAATTCCAGACTGGGAAATGATTTTTGTTACAGCAGTAGTGGGTCAGCAAATAAAACACTTTGTACATAACATACATAGAATCCAATATATACATAGTGTATATATACAGTGCACAGTGTGCTATAAACAATAAACAATAATGGTATATACAACAAAACAGTAGAGAGACCAGAGTTCTGTCTGTTAGTCATGCAAATTTTTGTGCAATTTGAAATTAAATGTCAACTGAAGCCGCAAAAATGTATATTAAATGATTTTCAGTCACTTCAACTATTGCCTGACCAGCTGGTCCCAGGCTGGTCAGAGTTTTAAAAAAAACAAAAAAAACATTGGAAATCTTGTACAAACAAGCACTTAAAGTTATGGGTAAAAAAACCTGGGCACTATCATCACTGCAATTTAAAAACAAACAGTATTTTAAATTGGGACAGTTTTCACACATTTGCAGACTTAAAACAGACCTATAGTACCTAAGTATTGCGTAAATTGGCTCCAGATCCTCTGGCAGAGTTCACCAGCCACAGAAACAGCCTTGAGCGTGTCACTCCAGGCTCTGTCAGAGGTGACCGTTGTGTTCCTCTGCGCAGGAGCACTCTCAGTAAGTCGGCCTGGTCAGTAAGGAGCGCAAATGTGTGCAATTCAGCACCTGAGGAAGTTAAACTGCTCACAACATACGAGGCCTTCACACAAAATTGAAAATGTGGCTTATCAACACTTACAGCTGCCAACACTCAAAGATAAGCCTGTTGGGATGTATTGATGTTATGATAAAATGTTATGTTGTGATGTATTTTGTTTTATATTGTACATGTATTGTGTGCTTTTTTCTTCTCTTCTCTTTTAAATTGTAATTTTGATTGTCTTTTCACATCATGGCCAGGGGACTACAGAGGAAAACTAGCCTTCTGGCTAATTCTGGCTTTTTGAACCACGTGTAATCATGTGTTTTATGAAATTGCACTGTCCCCTTTGAAATAAACTAATACTAAAAATCACATTGTTTTCAGTGTGAAATATTTCAAAATGATTAACCTGAGTGAATAAACATTTTGGCTTCACTTGCTGTTTCTTTTATAAGAATGTAAATACAAGATTACACTTTCCCTCAATGCATGTGATGTTAGAAAATCCCATATTTACTTCCTTATCCTACAGACAATAGCAGTCACTTGAAGACTTGAAGTGGAAGTGAAACCTCCCAGATCTGTCAAAGAGGGAGAAGTGTTTTTTTCTTTGGAAGTTTTGTCGCTCACTGAAGTGTTTTTAGTTTAAACAAGGTTATGGGAAGGAAAGCACTCCTTTCTGGAGAAATGGGGTTTGACAACCACCGTGTACTTGTCATTCCTGAATCCTGCTTTTAACTACGACTTTGAGCTCAACTCTGCTCTTCTGCTTCCGATAAAGGCGATAAAGATCTCACATTGCATTTCATGATTGTAAATTTGGTTAATTAGAATTCCCCAATCTGGACTTTGCTCTGAAACAGGATCCCTGCGTCTCTACCTTTGACTTGTGCAGGTGTTAGCTGAGTTTGAGCTAAATGAAATAGGATTTTATTACAGTTTTACAATAATATATTCTCACCTTTGCATCTGTATTAGATGTTTTTTAAATCTGATAAATGTGTCGAAGTACATTTACTTAAATACAGTGTGATGGCACTTGGACTTATTCCATTGTGTGCACCTTTACTGCGCTACATTTCAGACTCCTGCTTTCACATTAATGTGCCAGTGATAATAATCCTCCATTTTATAATAGTATTTTTATTTGTAAAGCACCTTTCATGCAAGAAATGCAGCACACAGTTTATGAAATGACATGACACAAACATAAAGGCACACAATGAAATAATAATGTAAAACACGATGAAAACAGAATATATAGAATGCATAACAAGACCGGAATGAAATCCAACCCAATAATAAAAATACAGTGAAAGATATCAAAATCACATTTGTGGCATTTCATTTTTTACAATTCCACACAGGGCAAATGCATAAGTAGAGTTTCCGATTTTATTCTTAGTACTATCATGCATCTTGAACCACTGAGTGAAGCAGAAAGTACATGTGTTTCCAAGAGTCTGGAGAGGTGTGCGTTTTGTTTCGGTGGTTGTGTCTACCTTGGCACACCACCGTAACCGAACCTCTGCAGATCTGGACAAACCTGTTCCCAAAAGCTCAGGTGCTAGTCGTGCTTCTTATCCAGGGAAATGTGTCTAAACGATTGCCATAAACCCGAGAGTGTTCCTGAAGTAGTTGTCAAATCTATAGCTGATTAACAATATTAAACAGCATTCACACAAAAATACAGAAACAAATAGCTTTAATACATTCTAGACTTCACACTATCAAAGGAGGTTTTCTTAATCTAAGATCACAGCTTTTTTTCATCTATAGACATGGAGTAATACTACACACAGGGTACAAAATAATACTACGATATAGGCCTGATTTTACTCTAATGTCACAACTACGCACAATTTGTATTGCCTATAAACGGAAGTCAACAATAAAAGTCACGACGTCATGAAGGACACATCATGGTCTCGTCAGTCTCAAGGGGCCCAAGTAAGCCTACTCTGAGCTCACCTGGGCAACTGTTAGTTACAGACGAGCCTGTTTCTGTGACGGGCGTCATACTGGGCACACACATGCATGTCTCTCTGGACGGAGGCACCGGCAGCACCTCAAACTCCACCTCGAAGCTCCCCTTGGCCTCGCCAGACTCGCGGACGATCAGCATCTCATACTCTCCGAACCGGATCAGGGCCTTGTCCGGGAGATCCATCTTTTCTAGGTAGCCCAGCGTGGAGCTGTTCACTGACAGCCGTCCCCTCTGGCTCAAATTCTGGATGGTGAACAGCATGTCCGGGCTCTGGGGCGTGCGGTAGGCGTGGAGGGCCAGCTGTTTGCGGGACACCCGGTTGTCGACCAGGGCAAAAGTGCAGGCCTGGGCGTCACGTCCAAGCCTGAGAGGGTCATCTGCCGACTGTCTGCTCCTGTTTGCCAGAGGAAGCAGCCCGTAAAGGCCCTTGCAACTCTGCTGCGGGTGGTAAAGCCCGATGTGGAGAGCAGTCAGGAGGTCCTCCTCTGTCTCGATGGCCTGGGACACATTCATCTTGACAAGAAGCTGCTGATGAATTCTGAGGTTGGATTTATGGTCCTTCAGGGATGACGGCCTGTTGGGACAGAAGACGGACAAAGGAATCCAGTCAGAACCAAAGGAAAGTAGATTCTTATATAAAGATCCTTTTCTCAAACAAAAAATACCCTGTTACAAGTGAACGCCCTGCACTGAAATTGATGCTATAGTTAATGAGTTTAGTTTAATCAAGAAAATGAAATTAAAAGTATACGTAAAGTAGAAAAGTGTCCCATGTGACTATTATACTATTATATCATTAGATTATTATTACTCATGCATTCATTGATGACTCTAAAATTGCCCGTAGGTGTGAATGGTTGTCTGTCTCTGTTCGTCTCTATGTGCCCTGTGATAGACTGGCGTCCTGTCCAGGGTGTACCCCGCCTCACGCCTGATGTCAGCTGGGATCGGCTCCAGCACCCCCCGCGACCCTGACCCCGGGATAAGCGGTTGAAGTTGAATGAATGAATGTAAAATCATGATTTGGTTTTTGGCTGGGGTCAAACTCATTTGGAACTACTTTGTGGATTTTTTTCATTATTTTTATCTACGTTATAAATGCATCTGCTGATTATTGTTCTCCATTATTGGGTTGATTGATTGATTTGTAAAAATAGTGAGAAATGCCACCACAATGACCCAGATCCCAAAGTGACACCTCCACAGTGTTTGTTTTGTCCGACCGACAGTACAAGAAAAACACACACACACACACACACACACACACACACACACACACACACACACACACACACACACACACACACACACACACACACACACACACACACACACACACACACACACACACACACACACACACACACACACAAAAAGGACTTAAAGGAAAAGCAGCACATTTGCAAATAATCTGATAAAAGTTCAACAATCCAAATAGTTTCCATTCAGTTTCGGTCACACGATTACATCTGTTGTTAGATAGGCCTACTGTTGTTTGAGTGATGACAAAGCATCATGTTTTATAGTCTTGTGTTTTGTTTGTTTTCCACTCCCTGTCATGTTCCTCTGGCAAAATGTGTCCTAAAATATTCTAACCAGCAGTAAAGTCAGGTTAAGGCATCCATTAGAAATACATATATTTAATGTCCACAAATGTTGTTTTAAAATGAGTGTTGGCTGGCACATTATGGGGTTATGCTTAAAAAAAAAAAAGAAGTTCTACTTACACCAAATGAAGGAACCAATAAAAAACACTTATTCTACCACATGAAAACATGACAATTTGATAGAATATCTGCTCATTTTTAAAACGAAAACTTGTCAAAATAACATATGAACATTGTTATTCATCTTTTAAAGTAGTATAACATACAATTCCCCCAGAAAAATATATACATTAAAACAGTTTGACAGTCAAATGTGCCAACCAACTCCAAAACCAGTGTCAACCAAATGATTGTGTGTGTGTTTCCCTCAAAAGATCAGAAAATGAATGTAACCCACACACCCTCCCTGAATGCATTAAGTTACTGCACATTCCACCACTGGTTCACTGGTGTAAAGAGAAATCTGTGTCTGTCTGCTCCTTACCTCAGGGTTGAAGGTTTGAATCTGAAGACACAGGAAAGCTGGAGCAGTGACCCACGGGTGAGGCTGCGAGAGCACACAAACACTGTCCCCGGCGTCTGCAGCCCGTCTCCTCCTGACTTTCGTCACTCTCACAAGACCCGCTGCGACGGCGCGTTCATGTGCGACTCGGTAAAAATCAGTGTTGTAAATTGTGGAGGAGCTGGAGCAGCGGTGAGAGTGTGGGTTTTCACTTCATTTCGTTAACATATAGCGAACATGGGAGTTCTGTCAAACAACAGTTATTTATCAGTTAAGCAACACTCTCACACACACGTGCAAATTTACTAGACCACAGCAAGCTAAATTTACATTTAAACTAACTCTTAAATGCCAGCAATGTACTGTTTGACGTGGGCAAATGTTAGTATCATTAGAACTTGAATACCTACAGTATAATGCCTATTCGGGACTCAGACCGGTGTGTCGGATAATACGAATATGACGTTATCTTTGGTTAAGGGAAATGTCATCATTCTGACATTTAACAAACCGATTTTTTGTTGAAAACGTGAATGTTGCATGGCTACTCCAACTCAATGTGCTACATGTGTTACTAGCCTTTAACAAGGACATTTATAAAAAACTTTACTCACTACTTTGGTTCAATATTCTTAATAATAATAATCGAATAATGTATTTTTTTTTCAACTTTGTTGTGGTTCTCTAACATACCACTTTAGGGTGGGCACGTGAACGTAGCATTGAAGCACCGAAAAGTCCCCGCTGATGCAACCCGAAACAAAAAGGAAGTCACCGTGGTGTTTAGTTTCACATTCAGCAGCGACAATACAGACGGTGGTGGGGAAGAAGCCCTGCTATAAATATAGTTAGCCATTAATCCAGAACGGCTGAAACCAAGAAGTCGTTAGTAACTCGACATTCCTGCACCGCTACACGAATGGAGCAGAGGAAGCGTCACATAACGTCCTTTAGAAAATTGGTAAACACCAAAACCCTACGTGAAAATTGCACTTGAACGCCTCCTCGTGTGGTATTTTTCACTAGGAAACTTTTTTGCCCTCAAAACTTTATACAGAATATTCGACAATGCAATAAAGTACATAAAAGAAAACAAAAAAAGAAAATAGAAACCAAATAAGGTATGCAATACATGTATAGTAAAGTACAAATATTTAAGGCTTTTTTTTTGTTCTTTTTTAAACAAGGGGGAGGAAAACAGTTGAATAAGTGAGCGGACACAGTGGGGAAGTGTTTAAAGATGTTATGTCATTTTTGTGCTTTAGTTCCATTCATCTGTGAGGAACTCGGAGTAGAGCCGCTGCTCCTTTGCGTTGAAAGGAGCCAGTTGAGGTGGTTCAGGATCATCTAGTAAGGATGAACCCTGGGCGCCTCCCTAGGGAGGTGTTCCAGGCACGTCCAGCTGGGAGGAGGCCTCGGGGAAGACCCAGGACCAGGTGGAGAGATTATATCTCCACACTGGCCTGGGAACGCCTCAGGATCCCCCAGTTAGAGCTGGTTAATGTGGGCCGGGAAAGGGAAGTTTGGGGTCCCCTGCTAAAGCTGCTGCCCCCGAGACCCGACCCGGATAAGAGGCTGAAAATGAGATGAGATGAGTTCCATTCATCAATTTTCATGGTTTTTGTTTTGCAGAATCAAACCACATGTGATATGGTCTCTGGATATGAAGAGATATGTATTTTGATCCAGTTGTGGATGTCGAGCCAAAATGTCTGTATTACCCTGCATGAGAAGAGTCTGTCCACTTTCTTAGAGTGAGCGCATGTTATCATCATCATATCAAAGCGTAGCCTCAGTAATTCTTTGGAAGGATAAATGTCCATCATCTTGCAGTGGATTTCTTTCACCTTGGCTGGTATAGGGAATGTTTCCACTGGGAAACTCGTAGTATTTTGATCTTTTGATCGTTGCCGGGATGAGATAACCTTTGACCTTTTCAACATGGCAACTGGATTCTACTTTATTACAGCAACACTGTTTTTGAGCTGGTGGGGCAGACTATGTGCTTTAGATAAGGGTGGACCAAGCTTATGTAGCTAAAACAGATCTATTAGCTTTCTATTTTGTCCTTTAAAAAATCTTCTATTCATGATCTATAAAAAAAATACAGTATTTTAATTAACGTTTGTGTTTTGATAGATCCTCTTTTTGCTGTAGCTGATGATTAGGCAGTTTAAAATGGTTTTCCCCAAGTAACAGGTCAGGATTCGTGGGTCAGCCATGTTTCTTTTAACTACGCACTTGAACACAACGCACTGGGAATTTCCAGTTTCCAAGTGGAAAGGACCATCTTTTCCAGAGCACGTGAAGGGCTCGTTTTTAACTTTCTAATGCATACAGGAGAAAATCTACATGATGGAATATACAGTAAGCACAACGCAGAGAATTAGTCAAATTAAAACCAGTCGTGTCTATAACACATAGACCAGAGATCTTCAACAGGGGGCCCAGGACCCCCAGGGGTTCTTAGAGTGAGGCTACTGCAAATTTTTTTGTTTGATAGTCTTTCCAAAGTTTTTTTTTCTTCCAAAAATATGTCTGAGAATATATACGTTAACATGAATGCAATGATTTAATCATTTGTGAACAATTACATAAGACATAACATTTACACAACCTTGATGATAGGCTAACTGGCAAATTAGCCATGCACAGTACAACTGAGCTGAAATATGCCTTACAAATACCCTCACCGGCCACTTTATTAAGTGCACCTGTCCAACTGCTCGTTAACGCAAATTTCTAATCAGCCAATCACATGGCAGCAACCACATGCATTTAGGCATGTAGACATGGTGTAGAGGATGTGCTGCAGTTCAAAGCAGCATCAGAACGGGGAAGAAAGGTGATTGAAGTGACTTTGAATGTGGCATGGTTGTTGGTGTCAGACGGGCTGCTCTGAGGATTTCACAAACTGCTGATCTACTGGGATTTTCATGAAATCTCTAGGGTTTACAGAGAAATTCCCAAAAAGAGGAAAGATCCAGTGAGCGGCAGTTCTGTGGGCACAGATGCCGTGTTTTAGCCAGAGGTCAGAGGAGAATGGCAAGACCGGTTGGAGCTAATAGAAATTCCATTCAATTCAATTTTATTTATAGTGCCAAATCATAACAAAAGTTATCTCAGGACACTTTACAGAGTAGGTAAAGACCACACTCTATGACTTATTTATGATTTACATAGACCCAACAATTCCCCTGTAGAGTACGGTGGCAACGAAAACCTTCCCTTTAACAGTTTTTTTTTATTTTTTTTTAATTATTTTTATTATGTTGTATGTATATTCTGATTGCACTGGGTCTGAGAGGACTGTAATTTCATTTTTTGCATTTTGTATGTCATGCATATTGCAATTTTTGACAATAAAACTGACTTGACTTGACTTGACAGGAACGTCAGACAGACCCAGCTCTGTGAAGGACTCTGTCTGCACCGGTTGGGGAGGAAGAAAAGAGAGAGAGAAAGAGAGAAAAGATGGACAGAGACAGACACACCTCGCCAACAGAGGAATGCAGGAGAGCATCTGTGAACACACAACACCACCTACTTTCTAGCAGATAGGGAACAGCAGCAGAAGACCACACTGACACTTTATTAAGCACCAGGTATGCCTAATAAAGTGGCCGGGGAGTGTATATGTTTAATATTAAAGGTTGAATATGGAGAATGAGCAGAATACCGCCATCTAGTGTCTCTAGATCATAGTCGCAACAACAAAGTATAATTAAAAACAGTCGGGTTGCCAGATTGGTCAGACCCGGCCCAGTAGCAGTAGCCTGTTTGAACCCTTCTCCTCCGGCAAATCGCACCATAAAAAAGTGTTGCAGGGGAGTTTGACTGACAGTTCCCGTTAGCCGTTACAGTTAGCCGTTTCAGCTAAGTAAAGATGAAAGTTAGCTTACCAATCGAGGAGAACCGTAACAATTTGGGCGTGTGTTTTAATGGCGCTTCTCTCTTTTCTCTCAGTCCTTGTAGTGAATGCTTGGCCTATACTGACTCTGTTTTATACCCGTCTTCGGTCACTCAGCTGCTGGGACAAATAAGCAGCTGCAGGATTGGCAAACTCCATTTCACCCAGTGCCAGCCTACAGTAGCCGCACCCAACAACAGACAACCCTGGCAACCCCTAATGCCGACGCTTAATGGCTGGTAAAATGTAAACAGAATGTGACAGAATTGTCAAACCTGTCAAAAATATTATGTTTAAAATATTAATTCAGACTAAATACATTTTTTTATGGAATAGCAATACTTTCATTCTGTACCCCTTAAAAAAAATCCAAAAATATAGCTTTTAACATAGATTCTACATATTCAACCTTTAACATATGATGTATAAATATATGTTATAGACCTTTTAATGGAATTCAACATACACTGCAGCAGGAAATAAACTAGGACACAGTTAGACTGTAGTTACACATCTTTAAAAGGGTCTAACGTTATACCCTCTGCCGGACAGTGGGCGGCGGTGTGGTTTTGATCCGGAAGAGAACGACGTCACAGACAGAGAAGAAGAAGAAAAACAGGCAGTGAGAAAATAAAGGGAAGTCGGTTTCCGCCATTACGCAAAAGGAGAGCTCAAAGACGGTTTGAGCCCTTTGTAGAGGCCGCCTGGGGAAAAGGTAACCTGGAATCTACGCATGTATCTTGATATGTACACTTTATAATTCTTTAAATTTCTACAAATATTTGCCATTTGCCAGCTCGACGCTTTTCGTGCGTGCTAATATTACGTCTGTGGACAGCGGGGCTTTTGTGTGATAGCATAGCATTGACAGGCTAGCCGCAGCTAACGTTAGCACTTGCTAATTTGCTATTGCGTTTAGACCTCCACTCAATACGAGCCACTTTATAGCAGTCAGTTTGATAAACATTTTACGTTAAAGTTAATTCGGTACCTTGTGAAAAATGGTAAATTAATGTTAGTTGACTTTCTGCGTTCGTTACGCAGACGTCGGCCATTTTGAAATGAACCGGCCTGTTTAGTTCAGAGGAAAGGACGCAGGCATTGTTTTACAGTAGAGCACTGTAACAAGAATCAATGGTGTACATTTTAATTGGTTGTGTTATATTTCCCCACCCTTGAATGCCCCCTTTATCTGGTTTGTCCTAATCAGATCTATAACAATGGTAAAGATATTTGTGGGAAACCTGCCCCGAGAGGCCGACCAGGATGAGATCAAGGCACTCTTTACTGAGTATGGTACAGTCACAGAATGTGCCATCATCAAGAACTACGCCTTCGTCCACATGGATGACCGGAAGGCAGCCACCAAAGCCATCAAGAATCTGCACCTCTACAAGCTTCATGGCACACCGATCAATGTGGAGGCCAGCCACGGGAAGAACCAGGGCTCCGTCAAACTGCATGTAGCCAATGTAGAAAAGGGAGCCGACGATGAGCTCCGCGCTCTCTTTGAAGAGTACGGCTCAGTCACAGAGTGTGCTGTTGTAAAAAATTTTGCCTTTGTGCACATGTCCAACTCTGATGAGGCCATGGATGCCATCAAAGGACTGGACAACACAGAATTTCAAGGTAGGTGTCATTATGCAAAACAAGAAACACTGTAGTTTCCATGTTTCATTTCAAACCTAATCCTTCTTTATATGTATATTTTTATATTTAGGCAAACGGATCCATGTCCAGATCTCTAAGAGTCGTCCCAGACATGATGAGCATGATGACTACCCCCCTCCTCCACCAGACAGGGGTGGCTATTGGCCCCCTCGCTATCCAGGAGAGAGGCCCGAGCCTCCCCCTCCACCCAGCTACATGAGAGGCCGCCTCGGCCACATGCCCCCAGGTTACCCTGCCCCTCCTTTGCCACCCCCTCCCCCTAGACGAGCCGTTTATCCTGAGCGTCCGTATGAGGGTGAGAGGGACAGATACGGCGTAGTAGATTACTATGAGAAGTACAGAGCTCGTCCGTATGGCATGCCTTCCTACGAAGACCAACGTGCTGGCGTCCCTCCTCCTCCCCCTCCCCCCCCAGCCGTCGTCCGAGACCGTCTTATGACCTCGCCGCTTGACCCATACGAGCGTCGTCCGCTCCCACCACCTCCGTCCTCGTACTATGCCCGAGATCGCAGTCCCCTCAGGAGAGCGCCTAACGCACCAATGCCCCCTGCCAGTAATGGCTACTCCTACGAGCGCTCCCGACTCTCTCCGGTTTCCCGGGCCCCAGCATACGGAGTTCCACGTCCCAGGGATCCCTACGCTGAACGGCTGCCTCCGCCACCACCTGCACGCTACGCGTATTAAGCCCTGACATGTGAAGGTGAGAATAGGTCTGAGGTAGACTGGTATTTATATCTGAATATATTTCCTGAAACTGCCATTCGTCCCCTTTTGAAGGCAGAGGCAGCTTGAGACTTGCGCTGCAGATCGTGTGGAGGAAACAGTTTGAAAAACCAAACGCACAAAGTTCTATTCAACAAGTTGTGTATTTGTTTCAAATGCACATTTGTGTGTGAACTTGGATTTCAGCCGATTTCAGTTTTAAATGTTCAGTCTGGGATCTTTGTTACTGAAGAGCGGGACTCGAGTTACAGATCTTCAGACGGAACTGCGTGCTTTGCATCAACCGTTGCAGACAGTTCATTTGTGTCATTTGCTCTTTTTTCAGGATCGTCGTCCGACTGCGTCGCCGCTCGCTGCCTCCTGATGCTCGTGACACTATCCTCTTCCTGTCTGCGGCTGAGCGCGTTACGTTCGTCTGCGACGCTCACAGGAGGAACCGAATTGCCGACGTCCACGTCTGTTTTTGTTTTTATGATTTTGGGACAGCTTTTACTCGTTTCACTTCCCCCCCAATTTTTGTCATTGTGCTGTAGTATTATTTTTTTATATGCTTGACGTCTGGATTAGGCGTTTTTTTTTATTTGTACTTTTTACGTTTGGAAAAATTAGTGTTCTGATGTTGTGACCTTTTTTAGAAAGCTGAATCCTTTCAGCAGTCTCTAGGCGATACTTGTGACTGTAGATTTAACTGAACGAAATCATGTTTGGTATTAAATTTAATCTGCACGTTGGTTCCATCATGTCTCGCTTACCATCGAAAACCAAACCTCAATGTGGCGTTGCTGTTAAAAAAATTAAACTGCTAAGATGTAGGTTTGACAAATGTAGAAAGTAACTGTTAATAGGACAGTATGCGCAAAGCGTTCACATGTATCTGTCCATTGTCGAACTTGTTTTTAATAAACGGATTGTGCAGTAATGTATTCCACAAGTGTTATCAAAATCATGCCCAGCGCTAAAACCCCATCAGTGTGACCACTTAAACTTAAACTGATTCCAATACTCTGCAAGAATCTATCGAGAAAATAATCAGCTCCTATATTTGCTGATTATCCGCTTTAAAAAGAATGAAATCCCGTGTAACAAACTTGTTCAATCGTCCCGCTGATTAAATTAATATCTCGCCTGTATTGTCTGGAAAAGCCACGGCCTTTCTCACCCTTCAGTGTTTTGGCTTGTCCCCTTCAGTGCTCATATTGGAACTTTCTTAAGAGCGTAAGGGAAGAAGGGCGTAACACTCGAGCCGTAATCCACCCGGTGAGATTTCATAGTTGAGACTAGTTTACCTTCAGTCTAGGGGGAGACGACATCCAAGGCTGCTGGAGACCTTCAGAGTCAAGAGGTAAGTAACAGGCGTTAAGGACTACTGAAGGAGAAGGTACTACACACAGCACATGCTCTCAGTGACCTCTTCTTTTTTTAGGACAGGTTTGTAACAGTTTAGAGGAACTTTAGGAACATTACTAGTGTTGGCCAGTTAGGTCTTTTTCCTCCATGGCCTGTACAGTTATTCATTCAGAGATCATTCTGCTCATTCTCTCCATTGTTTGCTGGGAAATCATTAAAGCTATATACAGTTTTATTATCACTTTGCCAGGATGTTGAATAAGGACCACATTCTTAGAAATGAGTAAATTAAGAGAAGCAGTCAGGATATCTTGGTTTGGTTGGACAAACCTGGATATTCTGGACAGGATTTAGGTTTGAATGGATTTTAAGGTCAATTCTACTCATGGCCTTGCAGACATACACATTGTTAAACCCTTGTGAAACATGAAGTAAATTGAAATGTCTATAGTAACTGATTTTACACAATTTTGATGAAAGAGAAATTCACAGTACATTGCCTTGTATTGCTGTTTTGGAACAGGACCTGCATGAATAAAGTATTGAAAAGAACTTGCTGTCCCTGTTGTCTAATGTACTGTCATTGAACCTGATGGGTTAAGCGTGCACACAACTAAATAGCATTTCATTTTTAAAAAATGTTCTTGCATCTAAACACATGTTCTAATATCTCAGGGATGACGACATCACATGGGTGTATTCCCAATGTTAATTCAGCATTAGTACTGTTTATTATGTTGGCACCGCCCCCGTAGACCTGGGGCCTGTGGCACGCAACCAAGTTAAGGAATTAAGCCTGGATATCTTGCTTCTCCTGGTTCAATTTATCCGGCATCTGGTTGCACGAGAGCAGTATGATATATCTGGAATAGGACATAAGTTACCATGGAGATTTTCATTTGGAGCTAGCCTGCTCCCGACCAGGCTAAGTTCCAGGATCTATTTGATCTCATCCCTTGTCTCAGTCAGCAGTCACCACAAACGCAAACCAATATTCATTCCACCATCCGCTATGTAGTATCACATTCAACTAGACCCATTGTTGTTATTCAAACATCTGGGATCATGAAATGCAATACTTTTAGATCAATGAATCATTAGATAATATAGTTTTCCATAGATTTTATATAAAATACACATCCCATATACATGTACATCAGAGATAACACGATGTTCTTTCATTAAATAAAGATAAAACAAGTAAATCGGTTCCTTTAAAAGTGAAGTCAGTGCTCTACATGATAGAAAGCACAGAATCAAATCATATTACACAGCACAAGAATAAATATGCATTCACAAACCTGCATGTCTGCACACTGAAACAAATGCAAAACAAATCCGAAGACTATAAATGAATGTATGCCGTGGCCTCCCTGCAGGACAGCATACACACATCATACAGCACAAAAACATATTAGGCCAAATCACTATAATATAACTGGAATTTCTCTGCCACTGCCAAATTTAACTTGAATTTTCTGGCTGCATTTAACTGCAATCATTTAGGACATATTGGTCTCTGACCAGCCGACCACTGTCATCTTGGAGGATGGCAGCATTGTCCCAGTCCACATGTGACTGCAGTCTGGGGGCCCTCTGCCTCCTCACACAGGCCACGCTGTGAAGGACAGCACAGGCCCTGCCTGGACTGAGCCCTGAGTGATGGAGGCATTGAAAGCGCTCCTTCAGGAGGCCAAAGATCATTTCTATCCGGCCCTTGTCCTGGCATGCAGTGGCGGATCAAGGTGGCCAGGGCCCCTTAGGCTGCTGTTTCTCCCCCCCCCCCCCCCCCCCCCCCCTTATTAATGTGACTCTTCCTCCGCTAGAACAGAAGAAGAGTCACATTCCCTTTCTGACATCTCTCCACTATACTATCTGGTAACAGTGAGTGACCAATCATTTGACAGCAAAAGTGACCTTCTGAACCGCCCACTCGATGGCAGCTGGTAAACGTGTCCCATATCTTTCCAATCAGAGACTTCATTTTTTTTTATGTTTCTAAGGGCCCCAATAGGAGGCAAGTTGTTTCATTTTCCCAGTGAGGTAAATTTAAAAAAATAAAAATAGTCTGGTCAATCTGCAGCCTGGGCCAGCCTGTGCAGTAACCCGCCTCTGCTGGCATGGGCAGGATCATATGCAAGATGTGCTCCCTGAGGGTCTGTATAAGGCTTCACCCTCTGTACCCCAGCAATATCCCAGAGACCCCACCTGTGAATCCAAACCATGTCCCCATCACAACTTAATACAGTGACATTCTTGACACACCTATGATATTGAAAGTGGTTATTAATAGAGTTTGTGTGGCTCAGCTTGTGATAGGTGCAGGTAGAGCTAGGCCTCTTTGAGTCGGACCATCTGAAATATTAAGACGTAGATCATTAAAGCACTCAATGCAGATCACGAGTAATGTGCAGTGTTATTAATAAAATCTGAGGCCATGGCTCTTAGCAGGAAACCGGTGGATTGCTTACTCCAGGTAGGGAATGAGTCCTTACCCCAAGTGAAGGAGTTAAAGTACCTCGGGATCATGTTCACGAGTGAGGGGACGATGGAGCGTGAGTTTGGCCGGAGAATCGGAGCAGAGAATCGGTGTTGCAGTCGCTCAACCGCACCGTTGTGACGAAAACAGAGCTGAGGAAGGCAAAGCTCTCGATCTACTGGTCAATCTTCGTTCCTACCCTCACCTGTGGTCATGAAAGTTGGGTCAGGACCCAAAGAACGAGGTCGCCGGTACAAGCAGCTGAAATGGGTTTTCTCAGGAGGGGGGCGGGAGTCTCCCTTAGAGATAGGGTGAGAAGTTCAGCCATCCGTGAGGAACTCGGAGTAGAGCCGCTGCTCCTTTGCGTTGAAAGGAGCCAGTTGAGGTGGTTCGGGCATCTAGTAAGGATGAACCCTGGGCGCCTCCCTAGGGAGGTGTTCCAGGCACGTCCAGCTGGGAGGAGGCCTCGGGGAAGACCCAGGACCAGGTGGAGAGATTATATCTCCACACTGGCCTGGGAACGCCTCGGGATCCCCCAGTTAGAGCTGGTTAATGTGGGCCGGGAAAGGGAAGTTTGGGGTCCCCTGCTAAAGCTGTTGCCCCCGCCACCCGACCCTGGATAAGCGGATGAAGATGAGATGAGATGAGATGATGTTTACCTGAACATTTATGCAGTGAAAGGAAGTCCTATTAACAAACCCCCCTCGTTGGCACCTGAGTTGTGTACCCTTACTGCATAGTATTTGTCAGGGAACTTGCCATTCTACAGGGTGTTCTTGTATATACCCTTGACTTGCTGCCATGACCATTATATTAACTATATATTAACTTTACGCACACCACCACACACGTGTAGCCTTTAATAAATGACACAGCAGAGTGGCATGGAGCATGAGCAGTCTGAGGGGGGGCTACATAATCAGAGTCAATCTTTGTTTCTGGAGATGTTAATCCACTATTTGGATTGTAATTGTGATATTTTATTTAGATGAGTGAGTGTGTATTTGTGCACTTCTTATGCACTCAGACGGTCTGCAATACTCGCCAAGCATCCTCTCTTTGTTTAACGACTGGTGCGGTCTTCCCTCCTTTTTTATTTCCTCTCTCACATAGGCCTCCATCTGGATATCTCGCCCCGACGGGAAGCTATACGTCTTTCGCAAATCTTTGAAAATTTTACACACCATTTGAAATAAAATACAATAATAATAAAATACATTGAGCACATGTTATTTGGGTTGCTCACGCAACCTTTAATTTTATTTTTTTATAGTTAGTATCATTATTTTGAATGATTATTTTGCAGAGTGAACCGGAGCACCCGGAGAAAACTCTTGCAATTAGAAGAAAGAATGAAGGAAAGTTTTAGGAAGAATAGGGAAAGTAAGAGGGTTTCTTGCAGTGGTTGTTAACTGGGTCGCCCAGAGTTAACCCATGCAATGAGAAGGAAGAATAGGGAAAGTAAGGAGGTTTATTGCAGTGGTTGTTAACTGGGTCGCCCAGGGTCAACTCATGCAATTAGAAGACAGAAGGAAGGAAAGTTATGGGAAGAAAAGGGGAATTTTCCTGCAGGGGTTGTAAACTGGGGCACCCAGAATAAACCCATGCAATTGGGGGAAGGAGCTCACAGCCTGTGCAGGATCATGTGCAACATTCCGGGCAGAGCACTAATGCGAGACCATGCCTGCGAGAGTCGCGGGTTGCTTGGAGGGAGCCCCTGAAGTCTTCTACGAAGAGCGCTATTCCGCCGGACCAAGACTAGTTTCTGCTGTCTCAGGTATTCCTGCTCGGTGGCCTGAGCTGCTTCATCTCTGAGCCTGCTGTTGAGCTCCTGAACGCTGAGCCGAAGAGTTCTGTATTCACTTATCAGGGCTCGGTTCTCTGCCCTCATCACTAAGGTCTTCTCCTCCAGAGTTTGCTGTTTTGACAACTTCTTCTCCACCTCTCGAAGTTCTTTTTGCAGAGTGTTTTTTTGCTCCGTTATAACTTTTTGCTCTCTCTTCATTGATTTACAATCGGCCTTCATCTCACTCAGATCTATGAGCCTGTCATTGGTAATCTGTATGTCGTTAGACAGTCGCAGATTCTGTAGCTTCAAGGTGTCTGTCTGTTCTACCAGCGTGTTGTACTTTAGCTCCCAGCCTTGTTCCAGTAGAAGCTTGTCGAGGGCTTCCGAATGGTTTTTATTCAGGACACTGTTTTCTTCCATCAGGATTTTCTCACCAGCTTCAAGGTGTGCGTGTTGCTCCCTGCAGTGGTTCATGGACATGATATGTTCGTTGAGAGCCTGGATTCGCTCTTTCAAGTTGTCTCTTTTGTCCTTCAGGGCGTTTGTGCGCTCCATTGTTTCCCTGCAGGCGTCAAACGCGCTTTTCATATTGTCCAATTCTGTGTTGAGTCCTGAGAGTTCCTGCTCCAGGACGTCATTTTTGAGTTGCATCTCGACATTTGCGGCTTCCATTGCCCTCTTCATGTCCCACAGTACTTCTTCTTTCTCGATCTTTTTGCAGAGCTCCCGCGCCTCATGTCGCAAAACGCCGTTCTTGTGTCTGATGGCCTCATTCTCGGCTTTCGCGGCATGGTAAGGTTCTTCCGAGGGTTTGACATGCTCAAGTCCCTCCTTGAGCTGCAGGATGAAATTTTGAATGTCATTATTTTGCTGCTGCATCGCCTCTGTGTCCTGCTTCATTGCTTCACACTTTTCGTGTTCGTCCTGCAGGCGAAGAATTTCCTTCGTGAGCTCCACTTTCTCCTGTTTGGCAATTTCATAAGTTTCCATGAGCTCATCATGGCTGCGGGTGTTCTCCTTGAGTTTCTGAATTGATCTTTGAAAAGCCTGACACTGAATACCGAGTGCTCGATTTGTTGCCAAAGTTTCAAGGTACAGTGCGTCAACAGTGCTGCGATTTTGGATCTTGTCTCTGAGCACCTTCACTTGTCTTTTCAGGGAGACACAGTTTTCTCTCGCAGCTTTTTCCTCCGCCTTCACTGTGATGAATTCTGCCTCCACGTCTCCCCAGCGGTTAAACTGTCTCTGGTGCTTGTAGATTTCGCGGTCCAGGGTCTTAAGCTGTTGGGTGATGGCCTGAAGGCTCAAATTCGTTTCACGGTCGTTGCAACCCCTATCTGCCTGTTCCGGGTGGTACTCCATAATTTCGTCGTCTGAGGAGTCCAGAGAAGTGTTGTAGTCGAAACCCTCGATGATACAGTCAGAACTCATGTTTTGCTGTTGTTGTGGCAGGTTTCAGATCAAGGCAGCAGTGAAAATCCTGGTGAAAATACAAAGTGGAGGTGTTTCTTTGTAGACTGGAGGCAGGTGTCAAAGGTGTGTGTGTGTCACCCGGAATGGTGGAATGAGATTAAAGCCACACTGCCCCTCTTTTGTGACATCAGATTCCTTTGATGATGATGTCACATTCTTAAATAGAATCCTTCAGTGACAGCTGTTGCCTTGGTAACGATTGAATTGGAAAATGCTTAAAATAAAAATGACAATCTGCTGCATTGAGTATAAAAGTTTTTGATAATTTCAAAACTGTTGCTCTTAATGCATTTTGGTAAAGAGGAGGTGGATTTGTTTTGAAATCAGTCTATGAAAAGAATGGGAAATGACAATAAAATGTTAACAACACAGCAATCCTCAAACTAACTGTCTGAAGTTTCTTGATTTTACTTTAATTTTATTCCTTTTTGTTGAATCCTGCGGGCAACAGAAAGAACAGGAAAAACCCCAACATGAATCCCACTATCCCTCCTGACAACCCACGTCAGACACAGTCACAACAACCAACCAAGTAACCAAATAACATGTAACATGAGTAGAAAGGTAAAGAAAATTTTTAAAAAAGGAAAAAAAGACGATGTGGTGGCAAAAAATAAACTAAAATTGCCCGTAGGTGTGAATGGTTGTCTGTCTCTGTTTGTCTCTATGTGCCCTGTGATAGACTGGCGTCCTGTCCAGGGTGTACCCCGCCTTACGCCCGATGTCAGCTGGGATCGGCTCCAGCACCCCCGCGACCCCGACCCCGGGATAAGCGGTTGAAGATGAATGAATGAATGAAAGAAAGAGAATAACAGTTTCTTGATTTTGACGACTGCACCGACGATAGTGATGTCCAGTTCGGTTTACTTTATTAATCCCCGTAGGCAGATTTGTTGTGCAGTAGCAGGAGAGGGCGCCACACAAACATTAATGACAGGACACACAGAAGACGCGTTCAATTCAATTTCAATTTAACTTTATTTAGGGTGCCAAATCATAACAAAGGTTATCTCAGGGTCACATGGGTACGTCAGGTGTTCACTGAGCAGGATTTAAAACAGATAGGATATGACAAAGTGATGATAAAAGGGACAATAAATAGATTTAAAAAGCATTTTCAACAAATAGATCAATAAAAACAAGTCACAGGACAGACCTCAAAGTGCATGAGGAATTATTTAAAAGGAAAACAGCAGCAGGGACAAAGCTGTTCCTAAAGCGTGTGGTCCTAGATCTGGGGACTATGAATCTCCATCCAGATGGATCCCCATGTGAATGTAACACACAGTTTTTTCTACATTCATTCATTCATCTTCAACCGCTTGTCCCTGTTGGGGTCGTGGGGTGCTGGAGCCGATCCCAGCTGACATCGGGCGTGAGGTGGGGTCCACCCTGGACAGGACGCCAGTCTATCACAGGACACATAGAGACAAACAGAGACAGACAACCATTCACACTTAAGGGAAATTTAAGAGTCACCAATGAACCGAACACAGGCATGTCTTTGGACTGTGGGAGGAAACCGGAGAACCCGGAGAAAACCCACGCAGACACGGGGAGCAGACATGCAGACTCCACACAGATGTTTGTCTGGCCAAGAGCCCAGACGGATTTTATTTTGTTATAGTTTTTAAGTCTTGTAGTCACTATTTCTGCAGAAGAAAGAGACAGAGTTCCAATAAATCTTCAAACACATATGGTGAGTGGTCATTATCCCATGGCACCGGTGTTATAACACTAGACCCTCACCATACACCGATCATGTTGTTCTGCTCTGAGATTGAAATATAAATCCGTTAAAAGTTTTACACACTGGGGAAAAATCCCCCTGAACACAAACGATTTACTAGTTAGCATTTTGCATGACAAACTTGTCAAACTTGTTCAATTCAATTCAAGGAGAATGGCCAGACCGGTTGGAGCTGATATAAATTCCATTCAATTCAATATTATTTATAGTGCCACATCCTAACAAAAGTTATCTCAGGACACTTTACAGAGTAGGTAAAGACCACACTCTATGACTTATTTATGATTTTCAGAGACCCAACAATTCCCCCGTAGAGTACGGTGGCAACAAAAACCTTCACTATAACAGACAGGAACGTCAGACAGACCCAACTCTGTGGAGGACGGACATCTGTCTGCACCGGTTGGGGAGGAAAAAAAGGAGAGAGAAAGAGATAGAAAGAGAAAGACAGACACTAGAGACAGAGTCAGACACACTTCCAGTAACTATAATAATATCTATAGTAATGTGAATATGACTTATATGTTATGGCAGTTAATACAGCAGAATAGTAGAAACAAGCACAGCTAAGGTGATAGATCATAATAGCAGCAGGAAGCGTCATGCAGGACCACGGCAGCAGGCACCACCACCATCAGCAGAGACCTGCGAGACGACAAAGCACAAACAGTGCAGTGTTCAATTGTCCTGCTGATTAAAGTAATATCTCTCCTGTATTGTCTGGAAAGCTACAGCTTTTCTCACCCATCAGTCTTTTGGCTTGTCCCCTTCAGTGCTAGTAGGACATTTAGGACATTTCCCCTTTGTGGGTCTAATAAAGGAATATCTAATAATGAAACTTTCTTAAGAGCGTAAGTGAAGAACAATCCAGCCGTAATCCACCAGGTGAGATTTCATAGTTGAGACTAGTTTACCTTGAATCTGGGGGGAGATGATAACCAGAAGAAGAAGAAGGTAGAGGGCAGAGGTAAATTCTACACATGGTCTTTCAGGCATGCACATTTTTAAACCACTTGTGAAACAGGAAGACAATTAACAGTACAATCCAATCAATCAGCTATATTTACCCCCCACCCCATGCCCCAAAGAGCATCATTGTTACCTCACTGTATATTGAGTTGGCTGGACCACTGTAGACCTGGAGGGTGGGTGACTCTGGATATGGGTTAATTGATGGAGCCCCTCTTTACACAATGCCATTTCTTTTCCTCGACTGGCACCAGGGGGGTTCTGAAGGGCTTTGCACATTTAAAACACTGCAAACTTGGGTTGCTGCAGCCTGATTCTTCACAACTAGCCTCTAAAACCTGTTCAAAAAGCTGAATTATCTCCTTAGAATTAGGACAGAGTCGAGTTTGAAAGTTTTTCAATATTAATATGGGTTTGGTATCTGAGTTTCAGTGCCCAGACCAGAACAATGCATAAACAATCCCAAGTCAGGAAACTCCACCCTCAAGAAGTGTGCTCTGGCTTCCTGCATCAGTCC
The DNA here is from genome assembly GCF_963691815.1 of Echiichthys vipera. Classification (NCBI taxonomy): domain Eukaryota; kingdom Metazoa; phylum Chordata; class Actinopteri; order Perciformes; family Trachinidae; genus Echiichthys; species Echiichthys vipera. The sequence continues at coordinate 17,037,798 of NC_139847.1, forward strand.
AGTTGTAGTACCTACATTGAACAGCAGGTGGCATACTTGCATATAAAACAGCTCATCATGTCCTCAGAACAGAAGGGAAATGTCTGTCCTTAAGCATGTAGCAGCTTGCACTGAACTGTTCTCTTTGTTAGGCTCATATTTCCCCCCGTCATCACCACTGTGTTTTCCTGGGAAGCTTGTTAGCATATTGGGAGATACCCATAGTGTAGTGGTCTAACTGCAGTCCTCTTTTATCCCTTCCTGTAGTACTCCTGGTTCTTCTTTGAAACCATGGCCAAATCCATGGCCCAGTATCTGCAAGAGGGCAACCGCATAAAGGTTGGTATTGAGTGATTTCTTTGATTTAGCAGCTCATCATCACGCTTTTCCATATGTGTGGGTTTAACAATATGAGTGTTTGTGACACGACCCAAAGTCACAAATGTCTACATCTGGCATGAATCTCACACACACATTTATACCATGTGGTGTTGCAAAATATCACCACATATAAAAATAAACCTCCCACACACTCAAAGACAGGACAGGTGACTCATAGTGAATCATTTAGCTGTGTGCAGATGCTATATCCTGATGTCATGGGTCTGTATTGCCAGACGTTCAACAGTAAGCAAAGTGATGGCTGTCGCTGAATGCTTCTGTTGAGAAGAAGTTACACTGCAATCTGTTCAGAGAAGATGTGTATCCCCAACTTTACCTCTAAATGTGTCGCCTGTCTTTGTGATGCTTCCAGCTGTTTGACATTTGAACTTGTTCATGGCTTCAACTCAAGCGATTTGTCCTCCTGACCATCTCATTAGATGCCCCGGGCCCAGCGCTTCCCCGACAGTTTCCACCAGGCGCTCCAGTCGCTGGTGTTGTCCATCATGCCACACATCACCATCCGCCACATGGAAATCCTAGAGGAAGCTCGCTGCATCAACCTGAGCCTGGCCACCTTCATCAAGGTGTGAACGCCACATGCAAAAACATGAAACCTACCTAATTTGACTCATTAAAGGCTGTCTGATGGGGACTCACTCACAAACATGTATCTGATGTGTTAAATGAAGGCCAGTCATGGTGAGAATCACTCAGTTTAGTGTTTCAAAGAGTCAGAGATGCTTTTTCTTCAGGACGTCCTCCCTGAGACTGTAGGACATCTGAGTTTCTGAGCGTCAAGTTGTACAAGTCTAAGTGACTTGAGCTTCTCTTCCTGCCTTTAGTACACACTTGTTATTTTGAACTCCCCTGCAGAACACAACAGCTTTGTTTTAAAGTGTTTATCTCACTCTCAAAAAAGCGTTTGCTTTGACTGTTCTCACACCTATTGCTCCACCTCAGCAGCACATGTGCTAACCCTCTTCTCCCCTCAGAGATGCCTGACCGTCATGAACAGGGGCTTTGCCTTCGGCCTGGTCAACCACTACATGTGTCATTTTGGTCTTAAGGATCCTAAGGTACGTGCTCTGACTCTGTGAGCTAGCACACAGCAAGTGCTACTTCAAGGTCCAAGTAACAACAGTAAAGTAAAAGTTGTTTCTTTGAACTTGTAGTGTATTTCATGTGTAAAGAACAGACAAACGTGCTGTTTCTCCTGCCCTGCCGCTCTGTCTCTATCACCAGCACATTTGACTAACAAATGAAACCAACACAGACAGTCAGCAGGCTTTGTTTGAGTAGCCTTATCTGCAGCCTCAAGGATTATATTTGAATGAAGAAGAGAAGTATCTTTATGTACTGAGGCGGTTAATATTAATTTGCATATGCACCCACAGGTTCCACACTCATGCATCTGTGTTTGTCACAGGTACTGGCTGAAATGAAATTTGATTTCCTGATGACAGTGTGTAACCACGAACACTTCATTCCTCTTAACCTTCCCATGGCTTTTGGGCGCACCAAGCTGCAGAGGGTACAAGGTGAGAGTCAGATATCATATCCTGCCTTCCACTGAATGCATTACACTTCCCCGCACACATGTAACCACTGACTAGCTCTCACATGACCCCCACCCCTCACCCACCTCGTTCTGACCCGCATCCACCACACTGATCCCCTGTATTAACCTGCCTGATTGTTTGGCCCATGCACACACACTCAGCAGGTGGCAAGTTACTGTGATCTTTACCTGCTTAACAAGTTCATCCAACACTTGTAGACATCACGTTTTACACAAGCACAAGTGAAAAACAGACTGTGTGCTGTGGAAATGCTGCATGGATTGTTTTACAGTTTCACCCCCAATTTCTTTATTTTTACTCCCCCCCTCTCTGTTTTTTGTGTTTTGCTTGTGGTCAGATTTTATTCCGTATGCGACGGAGCTTTTTGGCCCTGTAGGTAGGTGATGCTCACTGCACCATACCGTACATCCACGCCACCATGTTTGCTGCCGTATGCAAACGACCTGCACCTCCTTGCTCTGACCTGCACTAACCTGTCATCCTGTCAGCTCCCCCTTTTCTCATAGGACACCCATTCACTCCCACTCACTCAGCACAATGCTATAGCTAGCCTGATGCTTTCATGCACCTGAGCCTGTTTGTTGTGGAGGAGAGGAGCTTGGCTGTTGTGGAAATCAACTGAGCTTCTTTACTTGATACTTGCACAGCACCAGACAGAGACATCTTTCCCAAAGCTGTGGTTATCTCTGCTTCTCTTCCTCTCTCAGTGCGCCTGTCTGTCTCTGTCATTAGAGAAGATAATTGCAGATGGGCGCTCAGTTCCCACAGCGCATTGCCTGTTTTGATATTAACACCACATTATTGTGAAACTGTAGCATCATAGTTTGTGTTGAAACAGACAACTTCCTATTTTCAGTGGCACGTCTCTGAGTCCTGGTATATTGCTTTCTTCTGAATTTATAGAATGGAAATGTACAACAATACATTCCCTTACGTAGACACTGAGTCAGAAACCATCCTCATTTCTGCCTTTTCGGGGTGGAAACATTAATGTTGGAATGACTGTGTTACATGGTTTTGTTGATATTCTGTTCTGTAGGTATTTCAAAGTGTTTCACATAAAACATTAAAAGCACTGGGAGAAATAACACATAAAATATTTAAAACAGTTCAACCTATTTGAATCCGAGCCTCATTGTTGCATGCAAAAAAGTCATGTTTGATGTGATGAAAGTTTGACCCAGGTCACCATCTGAATATGTGATAAGCTGCGGTTTAACGGTGTGTTCAGCCCCTAAAAGATACCATCATCTGTTATGCAAACAAGCCAGTGCTTGGAGAGCAGGAACTATTATTATTATTATCAGCAGCTTGATCGGTGTGTTAAGGACAGGCAACAGTAACCTACAGTAGTCTTCTCTCTTTACAGGTGTGCTCATTCTACCCCTGTAACCTCATGTAATGTCGCTCATCAATATTAAACATGTTGGACAGTTATTATTAAAAAAGCTCATACAGTCATTTCATATTTCAGAACCAGCAGGCCAGGATCTGTTTGCTGTACCTGCCACTTTTTGAGCTGCTCTACCAGAACTTGAAGCAGCTGTCTGCCCAGCCGCACACCTCCAGCCCCGGGCTTGGCCTCAATGTGAGTCACCTCTGAACCCTGGATGTCCACAGTCGGGTCACACAGTGCTCTGTTACTGCTTTCCAATGGAAACTGTGGTAACTCTTTCTATGAAGACCACAGCAAAAGTGTGCTATGAAGGCCTTCGTAGTTACTTATAATGCATTCATATTGCTAAATGACCACTCATCATTAACACACAGTGTCCTTACTGATGAACTACAGTGTAACAACAGTCATGAAACATTATAGATGTGACTTCTATTGATTTATAAATGTACGTGTCTCATGGATGCTCTTGACTAGTTTTAAACTAGAGGTTTATAATAAATGATGCCTACACACACTCAGCTATACACGCCTCATCAATCAGATGTAGTAAGCATGGACGGATTATGAGACAATGGGTACTGTCGACATAGGAACAAGACACCCAAGTTAAAATACTCTACTTTTGGTCGTTTTGTAGTAATTTGGGGTAATTTCTATGAGGTCATTTCGATTCACATCTAAATTACAAATAGATGTAATTTTACATCTATTTGTAATAATTTTGCACGTGTGTGTAGCCATTTTGCATCCCCATCGTCATTTTTGGTCATTTTGTGTAGAATCAGGGTCATTTAGCATCAGAGAAGTTCAGATACACAGAGGGAGAGTGACTTCATTCTCTGCTCAAGACGCCATCACTCCACTATATCTTCACATAGAAAACATTTGTCTGCTGCTATATTTATGCTCTGAATGTTGTGTATAGCAACTTTTAACCTCTGCCATTGCTTCCCCGTTGCTCTTTTGGATTCAAATGTGATGACTCCACAGTATATTTTCTTATAACAAATAATGTTCTAAAAAACCACAACATCTGCGTATTGCTTTGGAAATGTGTCACATAGTCCTCTCAGTGTAAAGTGTCTGCTGTCTCTGAACACAGGGCCAACATAACAAGCCCTTCACTGCTCCTGCTGTTTAACTGTGGCACATTAATGCATTCATCTTCATTTAACACATGCAAGAGACTTCCATTGATTTCATGTTGAAGGTCTTGATCTGGACCTCCTGGACTGAGAGACACCACATGTTGATAGGTTTATTCTGGAAACACACAGGCCTCATGTGAACATGATCTTATTCATGTTCCCTGATCTGATGCCAGAGCTGAGTGTGCGTCCGCTGCCTTGTCCTGCACCCAGATGTTAAATATGGACGGATTGAATTGGATTATTCATTTATTCAGAACTTTTTAAGCTGCTGGTCATTTGAAACACAGTCTAAAGGTTAACAGTTGCTTTCACAGATGTAACTTTATGTCACTTCTTGGCCACAACTTGGTTCTCTAAAGTTTACTCGTTACATAAACTAACGTGCAGATGTCATGATGTAAACAATTTCACTACTGGATACTCAACAAACCTAAGTTTAATTTAAAATGAGTAGTTCAGCAATCATTTCATACATGTGTCGACCATGTGTCAGGATCCCAGTCCTGCCAGGCCTGCCCTTCTCCCTTTTGTGCCTGTGTTTGTCTTCCTCTGTCTGTTGTTCCCTGCATGTGTCTTCCCTCTCTGTGTTTGTCTGTCTGGAGCTGGAAGGCGTGGTTCTGCCCTGCTGCTGCTGATTCCACTAATCACCTCCTGCCAGACAGTTTCCTCATTTTCTTTGTACCGTGTCTCGTTGGTTGGCTCCCGTTTCTAATGCTTGCATTCCCCCTCCATGTTTGTTTATTGTTACTAATCGTTCTTTGTTACTTTTTTGTGTAGTTTCCAGAGATCCTGTTCCCTTGTCTGCATCCCCGACTGTTCGTCTGCCACCCGTTCGTGTCTACCCTTGACCATCTCGTCGTCTTTTGTTTTGTACCCTATCCCTGGACCCTACACCGTTTCCCCCATGTTACTGGACACTGTTGTTTTCTTCTGTTCATTAAATGTTTGTTTACAACCATACTCTGTTCCCGTGTCTGCATTTGGGTCCCGTTCCTCTGTGTTATTCCTGTACCGTTCATGACACCATGTGTGGACATGAGAATCTTTAGAAATCTTTTAATGGACTTTCTCTCTCGCCGGAATAGTTGAATCTATAGTGACGTCCTCAACTATACTCTAAGTTCTCTAACATGTATCTCCTGTGTATCCAGCGCCTGACATGCCTTATTCCTCCATGCCATGGAGCTTCCATTGTTATCCAAAAATGATTAAAACACAGCAGTGAGACACATCATGGCACTGGGTGACATGTGCCTTCTGTACCTTCATTAGTTATGTATTTTCGTAAATATTGCTGCACTAAATGTGTTTTCATTCTCAACTGAAAATAGTCCCCCACAAATAAACTTTTACCTCTTTAAAAAATGACTGAGCCTTTAAAAAAAATAATAAAAAGAAACTATGTATATATGACCTGTTTCTAAAGATGTATCTCTTCTGTAGGAACCTGGAGCAGATGAGAAAACAGAGAGGAAAAATACCTTATTGTTATATCATAAATCTTAATACAGTTTTCACAGTCAGTGATGATCTATAACCACAGTCAGTAAATGATCTATAACCACACAGTCAGTGATGATCTATAACCACAGTCAGTAATGATCTATAACCACAGTCAGTAAATGATCTATAACCACAGTCAGTAAATGATCTATAACCACACAGTCAGTGATGATCTATAACCACAGTCAGTGATGATCTATAACCACAGTCAGTAAATGATCTATAACCACACAGTCAGTAAATGATCTATAACCACAGTCAGTAATGATCTATAACCACAGTCAGTAAATGATCTATAACCACAGTCAGTCATGATCTATAACCACAGTCAGTCATGATCTATAACCACAGTCAGTGATGATCTATAACCACAGTCAGTGATGATCTATAACCACAGTAGGTCATGATCTATAACCACAGTCAGTCATGATCTATAACCACAGTCAGTGATGATCTATAACCACAGTCAGTGATGATCTATAACCACAGTCAGTGATGATCTATAACCACAGTCAGTGATGATCTATAACCACACAGTGAGGATCTATAACCACACAGTCAGTGATGATCTATAACCACACAGTCAGTGATGATCTATAACCACAGTCAGTGATGATCTATAACCACAGTCAGTGATGATCTATAACCACAGTTATTGATGATTTATAACCACAGTCAGTGATGATCTATAACCACACAGTGATGATCTATAACCACACAGTGATGATCTATAACCACAGTCAGTGATGATCTATAACCACAGTCAGTGATGATCTATAACCACACAGTGATGATCTATAACCACAGTCAGTGATGATCTATAACCACAGTCAGTGATGATCTATAACCACCGTCAGTGATGATCTATAACCACAGTCAGTGATGATCTATAACCACACAGTGATGATATATAACCACAGTGATGATCTAAAACCATGATAAAATGCACAGTAGAGCCTTCATTCCCCATATTAAGGATGTGAAATACCTGCCCCTTGTGTTATTCTTGGTTAGAGTTCACACAGAAACTTGGCTGTTACACAAACAGACGTTAAGGACTGACTGATTGTGAGCCATGCACCCCCATCTGGGATGTTCAGTTGATTTAGCTCCATCAGTCCTCTAAAATCTACAGGGACTGTTTATTCAGGTTTGACCACACCTTTAATGAATGTTGGATAAAAAAACATGCTTCACAGCGTTTGACTGTCTTTGTGTCCACAGACACTCTCACGGCCTACTGGAACAAAGTCAGCCCTCAAGACATCATGAACTTCCTCAGTTTGCTCGAGTGAGTAGACAGAAACTGTTCTTCACCACATTATGTTGTAAAAGGTCAAAGCATGTGCTTGTTTATCATGTGTGATTCTGTTGATGTCAACAGTCTTATGTTGCAGTTGTGTTTTTTCCCCTCCAACAGTATTTCACCAGCTTCTGTTTGATGCAACTGACCCGACACTGAATGTGAAATAAACTATCGGGAAATAAATCATTTCAAAATATATACACACACACACAGACACACACACACACAGACACACACAGACAGACAAACACACACACACACACACACACACACACACACACACACACACACACACACACACACACACGATCTTTCTGGTTCAGCTCCGTTACACTGGAAAAAGGAACATTAGCCGGTAAAGCTCAAAAACCAAACACACTGTTGTCTTAACTGTCAAACCTGTTTCATCTGTCAAACATCGGAAATCTGAAAACAAGCTACATTTGGTTTAGAGGAGCTAGAGCGTAAGGAGCGCAATTAATCAGTGAATCATGACATCACCTATTGTTTGTGATGTGTGACGTTTTTATGAATGATCTGTCTTGTGACTTTATGTTATTTTGGAGATTACAAATCTGCAGGGTCTCTCTGTGTGGATTATTCAGGAGCCAGGAGATATGCATGTCCAGGCTGATGCAAAGAGGAAGACCTTCACACAAACACACCTGCAGGTGAAATAGAGTTGTTTTTTGAAGTAGGGGAAGAAAACAGAGGAAACATGTCATTGCTCTAACGGCCTGGCTTCTGTTCATACAGGCTAACGAACAATACTGTCAACACTCAACACACTTGGAAGTCATTCGTTATCTCAATACTTATGCACCATCGACCTTTACCCTTTTTGTGAGCACACACTCCTCTGAGTACACCAGATGCTTTCATAAGAAAGGTGGAGAATGTTAACAGGGTGTGTAAACAGTTTAAACACACACTGCCTGCTGAGTTTCTGTCTCTGCTCACACAGTAGCAGAAGGTCGTCCAACTTTCCATTAGCTCTCACTGGACTCTGTCAATACATATGGATCTGTTTTCACTCTCCTTTCATTTTCTTCCTCTCCTCATCCACTCTATTCCTCCCTTTACTCCTCATTCATCTCCTCTCCGTTACATCCTCTCACTTTGCTGCTTTGTTTGTCCAGATCATCATCGCTGTAAGCCAGCTGATCTCTGACGTGGCGCTGACGGGCAGTTCAGGCTTCCAGGACTCTCTCTCCATCATCAACAACTTTGCAAACAGCGACAAGGCCATGAAGGTACAGTAGAAGTCCCCGAGAGCAGAGCAGACACTCAGGGATGAAACCAATCACATGTCTGATCCATCCAGTGTGATTGAACCGGGAAAGCATCGAAAAGACACAATCAAGAAAATCCATTCATTGGTTTGTGAACATGAGATCTTTCCACACAAGCCTGTGCTGCTCTGTCCGAGCCAAGAGAGGATTCACCCCCAAAACTACACAAGTCTGATCAGACTCTCTGTGTTTATTCTCCCTTTAGAGCAGCCACTGGATCCCATTTGTAAAACCCTCTGCTCCTGATGTGATTGAATAAGTGTCGTGGTAATACGACTGATGTGGTTTGTTTAGACTGTAAACATGTGTGAGGTGAAGATGATGGGGGACAGATCCTCTAACAAGGAGCCATGTAGAGGTTCAGAGCTTTGACTGTAGAAACATTTGACTGATTTGGGCTTTTGAACGTATTCATGCATGCTATTCTGGACCTTTGATAGTGTAGCATCAAAATACATAATATACCACATGTAGAAACAGTGGAGACATTGTGGATTACAGTATAAAACACTAACATCACTAACAATGCATTAAAGGAGACTAGTGTGTATGAGTCTGTTGCCCCTGTGCATGCTGGGAGACCTCATGTAACCACAGTCACTTGATCAGCACAGCAAAGATAGAAGATCTGATTATGGTATGGTTCTCTCTGCATGTTGTCCTTATTTCAAAATAAAAGTCCACTGTTATTGAGTATACCTTCATCTTAGACAAACAAATCAGTCCTCCAACTGCACTTGAGACATTTTCTTTGAGAATGGACAGGATCAACATGTTAGCCTGGAGTCCAGGTCATGGACTAGTTAAGCCACGTTTGAAGAACAGGGCCCTGCTTGTATGTTTCTCATACATTTGATTGTTTTGTGTGTGTGTGTGTGTGTGTGTGTGTGTGTGTGTGTGTGTGTGTGTGTGTGTGTGTGTGCTTGCGTGTGTGTGTGTGTGTGCGCGTGTGTGTGCGCGTGCGTGTGTGTCTCCTCTCATGATGCAGTCCACGGCTTTCCCCTCTGAGGTCAAGGGTCTGACCAAGCGGATCCGTACAGTGCTGATGGCGACGGCCCAGATGAGGGAGCACCAGAAAGACCCGGAGATGCTGCTGGATCTCCAGTACAGCCTGGCCAGGTCTTATGCCAGCACCCCTGAACTAAGACGAACCTGGCTGGACAGCATGGCCCGAGCACACCTCAAGAACGGAGATCCCTCTGAGGTATCAACTGGAAAACGTAGAATGATATTACTCTTATGAAGGAACAGAACGTCTGTGCTTTTTGGCCGTCGGCTGTGGTCTTTGCGGTGTGTTCGAGCACCACTTTAGCACAGGTGACGTGAGGCGATGCCACGGTTCACTTGACATGCTCACTGCCATGCTCAGTGGCAACACCAAAGCAAACACAGAATGTCTCAGCTCCAGAACACTGGAGGAGCACAAAGTTCAGTCTCAGGCTACAAACACACAAGGTTCAAGGAAGTATTTCTCACAGTATCACTCCTGTTCCCTCCACAACAAAACGCAGCAAAAATGACTGAACACATTGGGCCACAAGGCTGAATAACACACTGTCTCTACTGACCACAGTACAGTGTGATAACAACCTGGAGGCTTTGGTTGTGTTTATACATCTTTTTATAATGTTTTTACAAAATTAAAACATTAAACAGAGAGGTCAGGTCAGGCTTTGTCATTTCACTTGGATGAAGCTGCAAAAAGTTGATTTCTGGTTACTCAGAAATAAAAAGTGTCTGTTTCATCTGATAGTATAGAATATTTTTGGACATCTGTGTCAATCATTTTTTCTCCTCGTCTTTGCTGTTCTTCCATTAGAGTTGTTCCCCAGCGGTCTTGCAGCTTTTAAGAAGATCACGGTGAATATTGAAGAGGAAGCTGCCATGAGAGAAGACACCGGAATGCAAGACGTCTATTACACTGAGGTGTGGCCGTCCGCACACGTTTTGGTTTAGAAATAACTTTGGCAATAATGAGTCAATCCTGGTTTGACCTCATTGAACTCTGCATCTTTATCTGTACTCCAAAATGAGAATCAAGAACTGTCTCGTGCTGAAAGCTGCTTCCAGTGTCTGATTCCTAACTGTTTCCTTTGATCAGCCATTTTTCCTGTTTTCCATTATTTATGAAGGTGGAGTTCATGTATGGCTGCTTGTGTTTAGGATTTAACATTTCAGAACATCGTCTTCTTTTGTTTCTGTTTCTCAAAGGCCGGTATCAAAAACACCATAGTTTCAGTGTCTGTACTGTAACTTGGGTTCTGTATCAGCACAAGTACTGAGACATTTTTAAAGGATACTCAGCTTTAAACCCCCATCTAAAATCATATTTACTGATGTGATGACACACTGTAAATGTGGACACAAAGAGATCTGTTATTCCTTTTCCACCCCTTTTTAGGAAGTCCTGGTCGAGCACCTGGAGGTGTGTGTGGAGGCACTGTGGAAAGCCGAACGCTATGAGCTCATCACGCACATCGCCAAACTCACCATCCCCATCTATGAGAAGCGTCACGAGTATGAGGTACCAGCAACTTCTCTACACTCCAACAGATATTAAATCATAAACATGCAGCCACTGTTTCTTACGAAGTCATTTATCCACGTCCTCATGCCTATGGAGGTCAAGTACCCACACCATGTAAGGACTTTGGTTTGTAGCAACCTTTTCTGATATAAATATGTTTGTGTAAAGTTTATCTTATTCATTTTCCACTCATCATTAAACTCCTTGGCTTCTTTGACTCGTTGACTTGCACTCTTTGTTAGCGTCTCTTCATCTCATTTGATATTGTTTGCCAGCAGCTCAGGATACTGGATCAGTGCTTTTAATAGCTCTTCTTTGTTGCTTTTGAAAACAACATCAGCGTAGGGGGAAGGAGCTTCACTGCACACCCTGAATAAGACGGGAGGTGGCCGGTCTATCAAAGGGCTTTTAGAATGGGTAAAGCCTTCTTGGACATGATCCAACTGCAGCTCAAACTGCAGGGCTGCATCTCTGTGCAGGTGAAGGCCTCATGCACTCCGAGACACCGCTCCGTGGAAGACACAAATGTTACATTATTATTATTATTACTACATTAGATTTGTTCTTGTCACATGGAGCTTGGCATAAACATTTGTGTAAAGAAGAAACATGAACGCCTGTAATTTCATAAACTGTGTGACATGAGGAAGCAGAAATAGTACGTGCAGATTGTTATCTGTCTGTGCACTGATCAGAGTGGAGGGTTGCCTAACACTTTCATGTTTTGGGGCAGGTGAACGCAGGTCCTATGGCCTATGCCAGAGCATTCTTAGATGACACTAAATCTAACCAGTCTGGCAACAAGAAAGTAAAAGACCTTAGGGACATTTTCAGGTAAACCTCATCCCTACAGTTAAACAACTAAGCTTTGCCCAAGCTTGCTGAAAAACATGGTTAGATCAAAGACAGTCCCCATGAAAACTGTGTCAAAACTATGGATTATCCAACAAGAACACTGATGCTGGCCATGCCTCTGAAGTGTTTCCTGCAACAAGCAATAAACCCGAGTGATCCACTTTTATGGGGGCGTACTTTACTGGCACAGAAAGAGCCATCGTCACCATATTAGCCTCGCTGGTTACAGTTCATAAAATGTAGGCCTGATTTCTGAAGGACTTTGGCCTGCCTGAAGTAGTGGTAGCTGTCAAAAACAAAATAACTCCCTAATACATTTTTGACTCTTCACGTTTAACAGACTGGATCCATGATGAGTTGAGGAAGCTGTGTTTATTTAACGTCAAAGAATAATTTAAAGGGTTACTTCCTGGAAAAAGAATTCCCATTGTCACACACTGTCCTAAATCCTCGTCAGCATTGTGTACCGTGTTCTCTTCCCATCAGTGGAATGTGTTCTGGCTGTAATTCAGCTGTGTTATTGTTCCTGCTTTAGCTGCTCTGATTTTACCAAACTGACTGCTCTGCCTTTTCTCTCCAATCAGAATCGGAATCAACTTTATTGCCAAGTATGTAAACAGATTTTTAATAGTTCTTCTTTTTTGAGCTGTATTCATATTTTGTTTTAGTTTCTTCAATTCAATTCAATTCAATTTTATTTATAGTGCCAAATCATAAGCCGAGGTCCTCCTCTGGCCTGGTTACAAAAACAACGCAAATGAGAGATGACACTGATCAAATGATGTGTCCTGGTTAACGTCGGAACATTTGGAAAAATGACATCCTGGTAATAGATACTACTGCTGCCTCAGTTACTCCAAAACAAACCAGGGTGATGGTGAATAAACATGTCATCGCTCAACTCTCTGTCACACGGTTGTGGATGCAGTTACAAAACCTGTCTCATCTGCAGCATAGAAGGAGAAGAAGAAGAAGAAGAAGAAGAAGAAGAAGGAGAAGAAGAAGAAGAAGAAGAAGAAGAAGAAGAAGAAGAAGAAGAAGAAGAAGAAGAAGAAGAAGAAGAAGAAGAAGAATTATGTCCTCCAGAAATGACAGAACAAAATGGAAGATGTGTTGATCTCTTCAAATCAACAGCAAATAGATTAATTCCGAGGTTCCTTTAATGATTCCAGGATGTTGCTGTGCCTCCACAGGACAGCTGTAAACTGAAGTGCGCTTTACAACTGTTGACTGAGTTGATGGTTAAACACTTCATATCAAGTATATCCTGGATAAAACGGCTTGTATCGATCAATCAAAATAAACTTTATTACAGACGCAGGGTCCAGATAAGAGACAAGACATAACGTAGAGTTAATAACATGCCAAAGTACAATAAATCACATTCAAAACCACAACACATGGTTTAAAACAAGAATAAAGTTGTCCTACAGTGAGAAAACGATACGGAGTCTCCAGAGCTGGGCTTGGTAGCGTGCAGTGCTAAACCTTCTGTTTGATAAGGCTCATAAGTCGTTAATCTGGTATATTAACACTCAGTATAATAACTTGATGAAAAGCAAGCATGGCTGATTGTTTGGTGAGGGATTGGCACGGTTTTTGATGTAAGCAGCCTTAACTCGTTTTTATTCAAACTCAGACATGCATGGATTAATGCCTGTTGGCTCGAAACAATGGGATTATCACGTTGTCGCGTATCAGAATTCCATTTAAAGGGAGGGTTCTGCCTTTTTGAAATCTACTTTTATGAAGTTGCCAGTTTGGAGAAGCTGACAGTTTTGACACAGGAGCCGCTGTGGACGGGGGCAGCAGCTGCAACGGAAAAAAAAAAGGAAAATCAATATCAGTTTAAGTCTACGCTATATTAAGAATATTTTCACTGCATTATCTCTCCATCAGGCGGCCCTGTGCTTTGACACCACATCACCTAACGTATCCCTCCACTGCATAAGCGCAAAACTGCAGATCAGCTGTTTAAAGGCAGACTTTCCCCCGTTTATGGAATAAACAAGTACAGGAAAATAAGAGTTGGTCATTTTAACAGCCACTAAATGCCGTTCACTGTGGAGACGAGAGGATCCCTTTATGGGCCGGAGTTTACAGAAGAAGAACTTTTGCAGAGGGGGAGACACAGCTGAAAGAGACAGAGAGGAAAATTCCATGGAAAGTGGAGAAAAGCCTGCGTGACAGCAAGGTGAAACTCCACAGAGCAGAGCATACCTTTGTGCCACAGCAACAGGTGCACGGCTGTTTGGCTGGAATAAATACATGGCTTAGTAACTGGCAGTATAAACACACCTGTAGCCACATCATAAGCCCTCTGAATCCTAGAAGAATTCAAACATGTCCATCAAAATAATAAAGTGAAAAACAACATGAAAAGAAAGAATTTGTATAGGTGTTCTCAGCTTCCTTGTGTTGGGTCAAAGCAGCCTTTGTGTCCTAGTTTTTGAGTGTGTGTGTGTGTGTGTGTGTGTGTGTGTGTGGGGGGGGCCTAGTTGACAAGATACTCTTGTTAATTCGGCTACCACTTTTGATGGTATTATTTTACTTAAATCAAACTCCTAAATCACGAAAAGGTTACCTACTTTACAGCTCTGTTGGCTAACTCGCGCTGAGTTGCTGAGCCCTGTTGAACGGCGTGAACGCGCAGCACTGCGGATGCCTGTTGGAGAGTTGCATCACGTGCTGGGTCGTAGGTCAGATCACGCCCACCTTCTTCACCTTTTGTCCCCCCTTTTTGTATTATTGTGTTGTTTATATAATGCCATCTTTGTTTATGTTAATAAAGTTGATTTAAAAAAAAAATCGGTCAATCTAAAAAGTTTTTCATCACATCACATGAATAAATAAATAAATACATTAGCCCAATATAAGGGGAAGACCCAGGACCAGGTGGAGAGATTAGATCTCCACACTGGCCTGGGAACGCCTCAGGATCCCCTAGTTAGAGCTGGTTAATGAGGCCCGGGAAAGGGAAGTTTGGGGTCCCCTGCTAGAGCTGCTGCCCCCGCGACCCGACCCTGGATAAGAGGCTGAAGATGAGATGAGTGCGTGATTAGCCCAATATATAATAGAGGTAGCCTCTGTGACTGCTCATTATATGACTCGATCACGACCCCACTCCCTCGGACTTAGTCCATCTGTGTGCAAGTAATTGGTTGTGATAGGGTCATATACTGGGCCTGATCGGACTAGTTGTGTTTGACGTGATAACAACCCTATTGGGCTCTCTTGAACCGGTCCGTCCGTGTTTGCTGGGACCCATTTAAGCCCATCACATTAAGCTTTCCTCTAATGCAGGAGTGACTATTGTAAGATGTGGGTCAACCGACCCCAGTCTCCCCTACAGCGCATGAAGCTTGTCATTCAGGGAGCCTGTGAATGTTCTCATTTGTCCAGGTTCATCGTTATCCCCAAAGCAATTTCAGTCAAAAGCAACTGGACTGGGTTATTTGTCTAGGAAGACGTTTCACCTCTCATCCAAGAGGCTTCATCAGTTCATGTACGCATCTGACCAGGCTGGGACTGGTCCCTTGTCATTCAGGCTTTCATAAAACAATCCAGCTGAACTCAAATGTACAACATGTACTCTGTGTATGTTTTCCTGGCCTCCGTCAGTTTGTTCACTCTGTGTCGTTTGTTGCTGCACAAAGCCATTATCACTCAGTTAACTCACTTATTGATCCACAGACTCATTTGAAGGCTGGCGTCTTCCTGGAGAAATGGATGGACACTTGTGGTTTGGGGATATGGCACTTAAGAGCCCACGCATGCGCAGTGTGCCCTCATTAGAGCCCTACGCAGGCAGCATCCTCTGAAGGTGTACAGTCCCTTTTCCCGCTCGGTGCTTCATTATTTTGGACCGTGTTGGGACGAGGACGAACTTTCCCACTGGGTCACTGTCGTTTCTGTGGTGTCATCACAGCTTTCCCCCCAACACTCGCTCCCACTCTGCCCCGGTGTTCCCAGCAGAGTGAGCAGGCACCGCGGACCGAGACTCTCAAGGTGTGTTTGGGGATAGTTTTCCACGGTGTTCTTCCGCTCTTTTCCGTGACGACATGTCTTCTAGGTGCGCACACCGCACGCGGTAACATTAGCTGTTAGCAGTGTTTGTTTTCCTAGGAGAAGAGGCTCGGGGGAGTTGAGGTGACACTCTTCCAGACGGGACTTGTGTCAGCCGCCTAAGGACAACATGACTCTAACTCGGGAGTTTTTGACTCTGTTCACATTCTCCGCCGTGGTAATGCTTTACCACTGTGAATCAGGTAAAGACGCCTCCATTAAGTGTGTTGTCGTTATAATTACACCTGTGTGAGCTGGTTTGGGTTTGTACGGAAGAGTATTAGGGCCAGGCATTACAAAAGAAATGAAGGGGAAGAAGTTTTTTTAATTGTACATTTCGACAACAGTCATTATTGTATATTGTTCCTGATTTTCTTATATTTTATATTTTGAATGTTCATATTTTTCTATATTTCCTCCGATGTATTGTTTTCTTACCGATGCTTCTTGTGTTTGCTATCCACTCTGCTGCTGG
Organism: Echiichthys vipera; assembly: GCF_963691815.1. NCBI lineage: Eukaryota > Metazoa > Chordata > Actinopteri > Perciformes > Trachinidae > Echiichthys > Echiichthys vipera. Next base: position 17,054,314 of record NC_139847.1, read on the forward strand.
AATAAGGACATTTACCCTTGGCGGGGCTGATATAGGAATACCTTTATCTTCTTTTCATCTGATCTTATAAACAAACGAAACTACTGACTTTTACGCACCAACAAAATGCCCGGTGCAGATGAGTTAGTTGTTTACACGTGGCTGCGTCTCTAGTTTGTAATTACGGTGAGGGTGAAGTAGAGCAAACCAAATATGATTTATTAAATCTGTCTGGCAACACTTTACAGCAAGATACACTACTACATTTTAGTAGTGGTTAAAATGAGTTAATGAGTAACTCCTAATCACAGTAATGAGTACTTAATGAATAGTTTAGTGACAAAGAAACGACTTGATGACTAATGAATTATAATGAATTCCTAATGTAGTGGATAATCGATCATAGGATCACTGACCACCTTCTTCATGAGCTATTACTAATGATTTAAACATTAGATGGGACTACTGTTTTATGCCCTCAGAGTATATTGATACATAATATTAAGTATTGACTACATAATTCCTTATTGCTTGATTTTCATCTGACAGAAACATTGCTTTAGTGCAGTCTGTCCCTGGAAAGAAACAGGCAGTCCTGCAGTTCATCACAAAGGCAGAAAAAGGTGGAGCCTAGCAGCATAACGCCTAACCCCGACATGCTGACACTTGGTCAACATAGCACTGTTACAGGAATACCACAGGGATCTATATTGAGACTTTCAGTAAACCGTCTAGGCCATTAAGAGGGTCTGTGCTAAGAGCCCTAACTCCACTTAGTGCCACTGTAATTGTAGAAACGTGCAAACCCGCCCCAAGCCTCATTCTGCCCAGTTGAGTGGAGTTTGCGGTTGACTTTGTTCAGAAACAGACAGAAGGGAGATGTCTTTTACAACGCATCACCAAAACAGAAATATTTTAGAAAACCTGTTTTCGCGATTATTTGATTCTTGAAATAATAATAATAATAATACTGATGATGGTGGTCTATAGCACATATTACAGAACAAAATCACAAAGACACAAAGACTAAAACCTACATAAAAAAAGACTATCAAAGTAAAACGAAACACAGACACTTACAAACAGGAGTCCAAGGCCAGTTTAAATAAACACTGTCTGGAAGTAGAAAATAATTAGGGTTTTACTTACACTTTAAAAACAGTGGAATGTGCTCCTATTGACAAATGAAAACAATTGATTGAGTATTCAGGATAATGATAGTCTATTCTTTTGTGACCCTTTTATTCTGTGTCATCAGCACTCTAATATTCTTCCGGTGGGATTAATTCCTCTTTTTTTAAATTTGTTTCTCCTCCTACAGATTGTCCTCCTCCACCAACAGGGCTGTCACATAAGTGGCTGGACCAATTTACCGTGAACGTGTCCTGGCAGAAACCCAGCGGTCTGCGGGACGGATACGAATACTGTGTGATGAAGAATGCAGAAGAGAAAGTAGGAAACATGATTAACTTGGTCTTTTGTATTTGTTTCTAAGTGATGCATCCAATGACTCTCTGGTACCCAGATTTGAGTCTGTTGAATGTCTGTTGATTAGATGATTATGAGGCCATCCTTATGAAAACACCACACACACTTTCATCAGTAACAGATAGTCAGTGTTCTCCGACAGCTTCCTCAGGGACTTATGCTGCTCTCTGTCAAGTATCATCTGTTATTAACAACTTCAGCTCAAACCAGAGAGCGGTTTATAGCAGGATAAGAATACAAACATGTTCCTGCATAAAGACCACTGTGATGTGTACACTGAGATACTACAAATACAACCACACTTCAGTATATTAACCCTGAATTACTGTGAAATCTCAATGATTTATGTTTTGATGTGAGGAAGATAAATAATGTGTGAAAAAAATCAGAAATATTGGGTTTGCAGATGCATGACCACACTACTGTGATGTAACTTCTGGTAAAAGCAACATGACACTCAACATTGTTTATTCCTTCCTCCCGGAGGTGGAGGGAGGCCGAGTGTTTCACCGTGTTTGCATATACTCCATTAAAGCCTTTGCTGTTTTCCCTCCAGTCTGTGGTGTGCAGTCCGTGGAGAAATTTCACAGACAGCTGTCTCACAGAAGAGATTGGTTGTGATCGGTGGACGTACCACGTTTGGACCGTTGGCAGTAAATCCTGTGAAAGGTCCAATAAGAGCTCACGCAGGTCCATAACCATTCAGACCCCTAAGCCCCGAGGTAAGAGGAAGAAAGATCAGCTCGTCCAGTGCGTCTGTGATGCTGCTTTAAAGACACATTTGAATCTTGCCACATGTCTGTATGTGACCTCTTTGTTTTTGTGCTGCTCAGCTGAAGTGAAGGACATCACATGTGTCATCAGCTCCAGGAAAGGAATGAACTGCTCCTGGATCCCAGGGAACCAGTCTTTTAAGCTCTTCTATAGGTGAGAACAAGGAGCCACAGTGTGTCTCCAAATACGTGCGGTGAAGTTTTCATGATGGTTGTTGACACAAGTAACTTTAGTGACATCGTGGAGCTGTTTGTTTTTATTTATGGCTTGACTAGTGTCAGGAGGACAACAGCCCCAAATGGGATGGGCAGAGACCTCCCTGTACAAAAGTTAGAGTTGCTGATACCACTACCAGTATCAGAAATGACTCCACTGCTGCCTAAAGTACTGGCATCAGCGAGTATATGAGTCTATGCACTGATTCGATACCATGTAATATACTGTAGCCCTGACAAAGCCTCCTTTAAAGTTTTGAAAGTTAAAGTTTCTACTAGTCAGACAGGTTAGTTGTATGGTAAGGATGTCCTCTTACCTTTCCTTAGCTGACAGTTTTGGCTAACTAGAAACTAGAAACTTTAACTTTCAAAATGGATCAAGATTACATTAGGAATACAATCGATCTCCTTAAAGTAGTTTATTTATGTTCTTTTTACATTACGGCAGATTGTCAAGGAAAGTTCTCTGGCATTCATTTTCCGTATGTATAACCTGATCCAGACCATTCACAATGATAGCAATCATATTATATCCAAACAGGGAAAACTAGAGATGAAACGGTATGACGGTATTTCACATCACGATTATAGTAACCAAAATTAAATCAAAGGTTCGCGGTTATCAGTATTATCGCATTGTATTGTTAATATGTGCTGAAAAAGATTGAAAAGTACCAAGTTTTATATTAATAATAAATAGAATTAGCAGGTTAAAGGGGTTAATTATTAACCCAGTGACGGTTTCATTCCTAGGGTTAGTACTGGTATCAGATCGTACTCAGAATTGACTGATACACAAGGTCAGGTAACGTTATTAGTATCCTGAAGGAAAAACATGGTATCACAGCAGAAAAAATATCCCCTCATATTGTCTCATTTTTTAGTACACACACAAAGTCAGGAAAAAGAGGAATTTGGTGTCTTTAGATTAAGATCTCTGCATGGAAATCTCCTGTGGTCATCAGCAGTGCAGAGTGAAAGCCTCCATGTGGGTGGGATTTTCATGTTTCACTCAGGGAGTTAATGCTGTATTTACATGGATCAGTCCACTGAGATATTAACGGGCAGAGATCCTCAGTGAGCTTTACGAAGCCTTCCCTGCTCCACATCGGTCTTATTCATCGTGTCATTACAGGATTTGTGGACATCAGTCCGGGCAATACCTGAAGGGTTTAAAAGAGTGTGATCAGCCTTACAGCAGCGCCACAAGGAACGGCTGCTACCTGAAAGTTGATGCTGTCAACAAGAAAATCTGCATGCTGTTGGAAAGTGAAGCTGGAATGATCTCCTTTAGACCTAACTTGGGTTGGTGTCACCTCTTATGTCTTATCTTGTAGTTTATCACAAAGTGTTTAAGTACATATAAAACATCTACTGTTAAAACCTGTTGGTCACCAGTGAGTCGAGTGATACCTTCACCAAAGCTGAGCGTCCAAGAAGAGGAGGATAAGCTCAAACTGAGCTGGACGCCTCCGGAGTTCGGAGCTGGTTGTTGGATATACCATGTCTGCTACAGTAAATGCAACGAGCCCCAAGTAAGCAGCCACATGTTACGGCTCCCCTTAAAATGTCACATAGTTTCTCTATACCCGACAAAGTGCAACACTGTGTGTGTTTACTTTCTTATTGTTGTATTTTAGAAATGCCTGAACCTCAATACAGCGGCGGGTCACACTGATATGAAGGTGGCCTACGATAAAAGCTGCCTGTACGAGTTCAGATCCAAAGTCCGGACCAGAGACCAGTGCGGGGCTTTTTCCAGTGACTTCGGGGACGTTGTGTCTTATGGTAACTGTCTAACCTACTATACTTAAGTGCACTTCAACAAGATTTATATCCAGTCAGTCAACACCAAAAGACACATTTAGGTGGACAGTATTTGTCACAGTATCCTCTGATTAGCACACTTATATTGCTGTACATCGTATCCTTCACTGTGTACATTTGTCCTTTTTACATTTGTATGAACGTATCTTGTCAGAAAAATGACAATTAGCCGGTCTTAGTCATCAGTATTTCCCCATCATGTCTGACAGCAAGCACAGTACCTGCTGTGTCAGCTTTTCATATTCATCAGTCATCTTTGTGTCTTTCTTCATCGCAGGTTCTAATGAGCGTCCAGACCAGAAGCTGACTGTGGTTGCCGTCGTCCTCCCGATCCTTCTGTCCGTCTGCATCATCCTGTCCTGCTACTGCTTCAGGAGGTATGTCTGGAAACAGAACAGTGGAACAGTGGTGCAGAGTTTCCAGTTCAGCAGGGTTCACACACGTCCTGGAAATGTAGGGACGGGTTGTCCAGTCATGGAAACACCAGGAAATGGATTAAAAAGACTAAATATCCAGGAACTAATCTTTGATTTCCTGGAAATGTTTCATTGTATTACAGCCCTTCACTCAGACTGCTTTTACATTAACAGCCATCACATAAGAAATTAGAATAGAATCATATAAGCAATACAATCAGTAAATGATATGAGCCTTTGTGACCAAGTGAGGTCCTGGGAAATCATTTCTCGTCCAAGTTTCAGTTTTATTTTGATTTGATTCGTATGGAAATGAACACAGGCTCATCAGGTTTGAACAGATAGTCAGTAAAGACATTGTGCGTATGAAGGCTCTTCAAAATGGAGAAACCTGATCATCCTGGTGGCCCTTGCCTGCCACCAGCAGGCAAACTCTGAAACTTAACTTTTTTACTGCACTTGACTTTCCACTAGAATGCTTTCAGGTTTAATTAGTGGACAGAGTCAGAGTGTGTGTGGGCGGATGACTCACAAACCCAACCCACCCCAGGAACAGGCAGACATGTGTTTTATGTCGTCCATAGGAAAGGGATTTTCACTGTGCACCAAGTCATTTTAGTTTGAACTTAAATCTACTGTACATGCAGACGTGTTTTAACACTGCTTTGAGTCTTTTTTCCACATAAAAGTTCAGTATCTGTTTATGTTTAAGAAAAATCACATCTTTCTGTAGACACATTGTAAATTTGACCTCAGTGTGCTCGTTGTTGATTTCTGTCATTGTGTGTGTTTTTAGGCACCGCTCCATTATTTGCCCCATCATACCAGATCCTTCAGCAATATTCAAGGAAATGATGATGAATGGAAACAAAGAAATGAAGGTACATTACAGTAAAAACTAAATATGTGTGAGCTCTACTCTGCTGCTCTGTCTGTCTCCACAAACACTCATAACACTCTTCTGTTTTTCAGACCGGTGTGAACAGTCTGTACACACCAGTGCCAGAACCTGTGGAACCCTGCAGAATTACCCTTGTAACAGAAAACAGGGTCCTTCAGCAGAACTCCTGACTTACACTCTGAGCCAATTCATCAGGATCATTTACAGAGGGACTTCTTGTCCCACTGATCTCTGCTGGTGAGGAGTGAGCTGTGTTCCACCTGTACTGATCGGACATGATACTGTAGCACTCCAGCCACCGAAGAACTTTAACCACTAGAGGTCGGCAGAGAGAAGATGTCTAACTGCTATTCAGTTACTCTCTAAAGGTCGTGCAAATGCAAACAGCTGAGGCCTGTCAGATACGGGATAAGGAAAAGCACAGAATCCTAGGAGCTACCTTCAAAAAAAAAGTGTTTCATTCCTGCAATTTGCTGATATCTGTTGAGAGGAAGACAAGGGTGAGGACAGGCCGTGTGTTTGGCTGGACAGAGTGGAGGACTGCAGAAGCTTTTGTTTACTGGCGACTGTCCAGCTGTTAAGAGGAGCTGCTGTCCCCCCGGATATCTGCTGGAAATCTAAGAGATCACATTAGAATAAAAAGAGGCACAGGAAATAAAAAAGGCTTATGTCTCAGCACAGCATGAGTCCGTATCCTGAAAATGGCCTTACCCTGGTTAAGGGAATAATCCGGTTATTGAAGTTCCCCTCCTATACATGAGCAGGGGTTGAATGGAGAAATGACAGAGTAACTCAACCTCTGATAACAGTAGGTGGAGCTCCGCCAACAGACAGTTGGACTGAATACGGCTTTTTTTCCCGTTCACCTTTGTCAAAATCACAATCGGCCGACTTTTGGACAGAATTACGACAGAAACGGCTCTTTTTAGTAGTGATGTTACTTGCCGTTGCCAAGTCCTCCCTCGGTTTAAAGGGAACGCAATATTGTAGTTGTTATTTTCGCCGCCGTTGCTTCCTGGTTTATTCTATTTCCCGGTCAAAAGCCACTGCTGTGGAGTGGGGAGGGGAGTTCTAACCCACGGAGCATGTGCAGACGAGAAACCCGGTAATAATCCGGGTAAGATGTTTACATGCTAGAGAACTCCGGTTACTAAAGGAGTTCTCTAGGTCTGTTACCCGGGGTATTTTACCCAGGGTACGGTGTTTACATGGTGTTTGAGAAACTGGGATATGCCCTTAACCCGAATATACTCTTTTAAGCTTTTAAGTATGACTGCCACCATGATGACATTCAGACAATGGGCAGGAAGTGATAAACTAAAAGGAAAGCACCACTTTTACACTTCTTACAATAGTCAGTCTCATGAGAATCTAACCTGTGTACACAATCTTCACCTTCTGAGAAACTGAACCCTGCTGTAGGCATCTGAGCACACATTAAATTGATAGCAACTGCTGTCAGTCTTTGTGCAATTGTCTTTCTGCTTGATCACATTCAAATCCAAAACTTCATAACATCATTAGTCATCACACACACTCTTCCCCTCTTAAACTGTGGGAAGCTTCTTTCTTTTTTTGTTGCTTTGTTACAATTCCCAACCTACAGTATTTGTTGGCTGATTGTAGACAATTCCACCTGCTGTAACAGAGAATAAAGGAAGTGAAATGTGTGTGTGTGTTGCCTGTTGTGATTGTGTCACTGGTAACCAATCAGTGGTTCATTTCAGTCTTCCGTGTAGTCACAGTTTAATTGAAAGTAATGGACTTGTTGGTGGGTTGTATTGTCAGTGGATGTCACAGCTTAAAAATATGTTATTTGTAACATTTCTACTAAAGGAACGTGCAAAAACATCCAAGTATCCTGTAACTTCACTTCACACAAACTCCACGTGACGCAGACTACACAAAGAGACAAGGTTTTGTTTTAATTAATTGCAAATATTAGTTTACCAAATTTGATGGTACCATCAAAAAACAAAGTAAATGTTTTTCAAAAGAGTATACAGTGATTGGTTTGTTCTTGTTCACATTATATCAAGTGAGTAGATTCATGAAAGAACACTGTATTCCATGTAGGAGCTGATAGACTTATCTTCATACAGGATATTGCACATGGTCCCTTATTGTGCAGACAATTTCAAAGGCAGAGCACCTCAGTGTAATTCTGCCGCAAAATCATCCCATGGTCTTTTTCGGCACTTACATCAAATAAGCCGTTGAGACAGTTTTTTGCGTGTGTGAACCGCGAGTCGCTAACAGCTGGACGTGGCTAACAGTGATTAGCTCGGGGCAGCACGGTGAAGGCATTCAAACGTCTTTTCTAACCACTAACACTGCTCAGAATAACAGCAAACCTCTGCAGCAGCATGAGGAGAGTCCCTAGTCATAAAACAAAGCACCAATGGGCTCCTTCCTTTTGGATTGACTTTGGTAATCCACTTGAATGGACTTTACTATGAGAGGAGCTGGTACCTGGGCCAGTAGGTAAGTCTATAAAACACTCTTAATAAACTCTGGGTTCACTACGTTGTTGGTGCTTTGTTTTCTGTGTAGAGACTCTTCTCATGCTGCTGCAGAGGTTTGGTGTTATTTGGAGCAGTATTAGTGGTTAAAAAAAATATGTTTTAATGCCTTCACCGTACTGCCCCAGTCTTAGCCACGTCCGGGTGTTAGCGACGCCACCGGATTTCTCCGTAAATAGTTCTTACACAAAAAAAAACTGTCTCTAAGGCTCTTTTGATGTGTAAGTGCAGAAAAAGACCATGGGGTGATTTTACGCTGGAATTACACTTTAACCTCTGGAAAAACACCAAAGGTCATGTTTTCTAAGTATATACTTAACTTTATTTTAAAAAACAAACAATTGCCACATTTCCAATAGTGCCCACAATTCATTTAGATGGTAATAAAAACATCTTCATAGTATATTTTTCTCACTTCTACACTTTCTTGTTCACATTTATAGTAAAAAAAAACAACATTTACATGGTTTGTACAACATCCATAATAACAATAATGATAATAAATACAATTCAATTCAATTCAAAAAACTTTATTTGTCCCCGGGGGGCAATTCAGGGATTGTAATATAAATTGTAAATAGGCTACATTATAAATGAGGTGACTGACTGTGACTTTTGACCGAGCTTTCACTGCGCGTACGTGTCCGTGGTCGAAATAAGAGGAAGCGCTCCGCCCAGTGTGAGCCTCCAACAGTTCCCACAGTTTCCTCACAGCGAGCTGGAAGTCACCGTCCAACTGAAACACGGACATTTCGCCTCTCTACGAACAGTGACAGCGGGCCGGACGGCACACGGCGGGCCGCCGGAGCGAGGACATTCCGAGGACAGCGTCGTGTCCTCCTCACACCGGAGACTGTGGCGAGTGAAGTTTAGGAATGGGACTGTTGAGGACAACCAGGTGGATTCGGAGTGTGGACTTGTTCGCCGTTAGCTGCCTCTTTCTCATGGTTGAGTCCCAACGAGGTAAGAACCTATAGCGGACACGTCCGTGCTTCCTAACGCTGCCTTTGCGTTATCAACTGTTTCCCTGAGGAATTTCCCGTTTTGCCATAAACTCACCACGGCTACGTCACGGTGTTTCCCAGCTATGACGTCACGGCTGCTATTTAAAGAGGTAACTTGCTGTAAACTTAAATGTTTAGAGTTTTTGGCCGTAAACTCAATGATGTGACTGTCTGCACAGTGATGGACTACATCAATGCTGGTGTCATCATTGAGATTTCCCACCACATCTCTAAAAATCAGCATTTCATGGGTCGAAAATGAAGTTTTTTTCATTATTGATTCATCTGTAGAATATTTTCTTGATTAATTGTTCAAACCAAAGCAATATTTCATGTATAAAATGTCCAAAAATGGAAAAAAATGTCAATCAGTGTTTCCCACAGACCTCAAATGTCTTGTTTTGTCCACAACTCAAATACATTCACACTTAGAAACAAGCCTAAAAAAAAATCGCATTATTTGATTAAATGTGTCCCTATAAATAAAAAAAACTCTACATTGTGATGAAAATTGTTATATTTTTTGACTTGTATATTTAAGTTCAGGACAACTCTGACACATAGAGCCAAAATAAAACACTTAGAAATTTAGAGAATATCTAAAATAATGCCAACACACTGGACCATAATCCCTTACTTTGACTGATAAATTCCTATTTAGGATAAGTCCATAGACAGGCTCAAAATCATGCCATTTTACTGTATCAATTTGGAGAATTTCCACAGTAAACGTCCTCCATTGGTACTTGGAAAAAGATTTTAATGGTAAGTTGTTTTTGTGCAAAGAGGGCAGTTAGTTTGGCGAGCTCCATAAAGAGTCCTTTGGCACTTCAGACATTTCCTTGAGGCAGAGCTGTCTGTGTGGGTAAACAAATCACCAGACTGTACCGCTGTGAATCAAAAAGAAGTTATTTTATATGAGAACACGAAACCAGAGAGCGTCTTGTGATGGTAAACACACGATGTGACGCCAAATCAGGCCGAGGATCCAAAGTGGAAGCCCTTGCTCCGACCGTACGCGTCGTCCATCCAACCATGTGTTGCTGTTGCAGCTGCTGATGAAAGGAGTGTGTAGGTGTTTTTGACAGAGGTGAAATACAGGCACACTGAAATATTATGTTATAAGTTGTTTGATTTGTCTCTTTCTCTACCTCAGGCCAAATCTTACCACCACAAAATGTGTCCGTACTGTGGGTTAGTGGTTTTGAGCTACAGTTGTCCTGGGCACCACCACAGCATTCAATGGAAAACTGCAGATACGAAGTGGTTTCCAAAAAAATGGAAGGAGAGGAGAGTACGTATGGAGTAAGTAGGCATATATTTCAACATGTCTATTTCATGTCTATGCACGCTGCCTTTTCACACATGAATGCAGACCCCACCACACCCTTTAAGTCTCATGAGGATCCCTATTGCACACGCACCACAGTATCCCACCACTTCTAAATCATTAACCCTTGTTTGCTATTTGGGTCCTATTGACCCGTTTCAAGTTTTGCCGTATAGTTTCTTATACCTGAAACTCAGTGGCCTTAGCTTATTTTATGTGGTAAACACGTACAAACAATAAAGTAACAGCGCACACATGCTACTGTACCCCACACATTTACATCCTCCATATGGTCTTCAGGTCAGTTTGACCCCCATACACAGAAACATTCCCACACACACACACAGACAACCACACACACAAACACAAAGATAACGTTACATTATTCTAATGTAAGCACAGAGAAGCTGTTCGCTCTCAATGCCCCCCCCCCCCCCCCCCCGTGTCCACCTCCACCACAAAAAACAAATAACACCTCCATTAATTGTGTTCTATTAGAGACTGCCTGTAATTATTCATTATTCAAATGTAGTCAAGTTTGATTTCAGACTCCAAATATACAAGGTTTAAATATATTAGCAGTTAAGGTATATCCTGGAAAGCCATCTTTTTAATCTCATTGCACTGCACTAACCACAGGCCCTTACCGTCTACAAGGGTCATTATTTCTATACTGTCGGCATTATTCCTAGAAAACAGACTCAAACTCAAACTGTGTGCATCATCTCTAGCTTCTGCGTGTTGCCTCTGTAAGGATGGTACAAGTTTTCTTAAATCTTTTTTTATGTTCTTATTAAAACCTCTCTGTGTAGGGACATTTCTGACTTTGGCAACGTGTAGTAAAGTATTAAATACAGCGATGTACACCACTCATTTATCTACAAATGAAACCTCATGACATCAGAATAACCTGCAAGATGGGGTTCGTCTGACCAAAAGTAATTTGCGCTCGCTGTTCTTGTCAGACAGTGGCAAAAAAGAGCTTGGGTGCTTGTTACACTATTGAGTCGCACAGAAAAGGGAGTTCAACCTTTTTCAGATAGCCACGAGTTCATGAAGACAGGCCTCAGTCCTACTTTAGGTTGGACTTAAAACAGTTTGATGTCCTCATGGAAAAAGTAACACCTAGCATTAACCCTCCCCCCCCCAACCGGATCGTGATAGGACTTCAATGTCATGTTAGATAGTTTGGTAATCAAACAAACGTCACAATCCAAGCTTCTATCTCATTGGTCGCGCTTTGGAAAGGTCAGCGTCAACTAGCTCAAAGTTTAACTGATTTGAACTTTGAGCTACATTGGGCGCTACCACCTCCTCCATAGGGAATGAATGGAACCGTGGGCACAAAGCGTTTTTACTGCACTATGTAGGGGCCTTTAGTGCTCAATTCAGAATTATTCTCTGATTTGTTTTGTTTGGCTGTTGCAGATCAGTGTCCCACATACACAAAATAACTTATATGTTTATACAAGTCAATTTAAATCTATATATTTACTTTACTGTATGTGCGTATTCCATTGAAAATGGCTAGTGCAGGAACAACTCCACAACTGCTTTTCGTGACAGAAAATCGTCGTATACGTGGCTCAACAAACTAGGACAATAAACACACAACATGTGTTCCTAAAAACCGAATCAAATACCTAACGGCCTTCATTTACGCAGGATCAGAATAAAACAAAATATGTTTTTGACTAGCTGTGTTACATGTCCAGTAATGTGCTTCCTGTTTCTCTGTTCTTGGTGGATTCAGATAAAGAAGTCTCCTAAGCTGTTGTTCATTGTGATGGAAGGAGGATTTCTGCACTTGTCTGTAAAAACGGTCTGTAATGGCATCAAAAGTGAGCCGGTTTCCAAGAACATCACTTACCCAGGTAACTCATTTTGCTCACCGTTACCCTCAGTAACACCTGATTTTGTTTCCAAAGTTTGAATGCCTTTTGGTCCATCTACTGCATTGACATCTGTGTACACATTTGTTCACAAGATGGTTTTCCGTTTGTGTCTCATTTCCTCCCAGACCTTGTAAAGAATTTCGAGTGCTACGTCCATGCGTCCGAACGAACCCGCTGCTCCTGGCTCCCAAATAGCCATGCTCCAGATCTCAGGTTTTTCTATCGGTACGTGTGGGTTTTATGTGTGTTTGTCTTTACAAAAGGACCTTGGGAAGACCCACAGTCGCCTCAGTTCAGTTAGTAAACTAAAACTCACCCTTGCACTGTGTATGTGAGTGAAGTGTATTTCGAAATTTCCCGATGCACACTGTTTTTTTCGTTTGGTTTCATCACATACTGTAAGACTCTGGCTGAACCCAAGTGGAAGTAATAAGCTTGGGGTAAACTGAGGCTAAAATCCTCAAGTTTAATGGCTCAGCTTTGTGTCACTGCAGGCCTTAGGCCGATGTCACTTTGAATTGAGGCATTGTTTGTTGACCATGATGTTTATCCTTCAAGGCCTTGTTTGGTAATGTTGCATTCAATTAAGAGGGTGGACTGGTAACTCCAGCCGACAACCATTAGCACAACCATGAATCCAAAACTGATGCTGATGATATTTATCATCCAATGCTGACATTGTATCATTTTCAAAAATAATACCACAAATAGATTTATAATGAAGTTAACCTTAAAAGGTCTGTTCCACAGTGGTGTTTCAGAAGAATATAACAGTGCTGTACATTCACTCAGAAAATGGTATTTAAGGAAACTGGTGATCATGTACCAGTGAAGTTCATCTGCATCTGACCAGGCTGGGACTGATGTCAGATGCGTACATAAGCTGATCAAGCTTAAGTATTCTTATGTAGTGTCATTATCATTAAATGTGTATTGTTTTCTGAAAGGAGAACGGGCTGCCTTTACACACATATCTATCTTTTTCAAGGATGATGCCATACTGTTCTGTTTGTACTATATTTGTTCAAATTGCGACTAAAGAATATATATATATAAAAAAAAAGAACTGATAAAGCCTCTCGGATGAGAGGTGAAACGTCTACCTAGCCCAGGGGTGGGAAATTCCGGTCCTGGAGAGCCACTGTCCTGGATGTCCTAGGCTTCTCCCTACCCTAACACACCTGAGTCTAACAATAATCAAACTATGACAAGCATCAGCTTCTTGATAACGAGCAAATCATTAGAATCAGGTGTGTTAGAGCAGACAGAAACCTAAAACATGCAGGACAGTGGCCCTCCAGGACGGGAATTGCCTACCCCTGACCTAGACAAATAACCAAGTCCAGTTGCTTTTGACTGAAATCCCTTTGGGGAAAACGACGACCTGGACAAATGAGAACATTCACAGAGTCATATCTTAGCACATTTACATTTTGCCCCAATCATTACAGAAGTTGTATGAGAGTTGTATGGATCCTCTCAAAATGTCAAGCTATTCCTTTAAAGCTCTGAAGTCAGAATATAGTGACAGTTTCAGGGAACATGAAAAAAGCATATTCTTTACCCAAAGTTACCAACTTCAGCTTTAACTTTATTGAACAGAGTTTCATGTCTGTTTGAGAGCGTCCCCTGAGTAGCATAATCCAGGGAAAAATTGGGCTTATGAAATGTTCCAGTGCAGCATGAATAAATCAATGACCTTTCTCTCTATCTTTCCAAGGTTATTGAGAGAGGACTTCTCGGTATCTGTTGACAACAAGCCCTCGTACCACATACAAGAGTGCCCATCGTACCGTCACACCAGCGGCGTCAGGACCGGCTGTGATGTGGAGGCGGGCATCAATCATTCCATCCAGGTCCTGTTTAATGGAACGCTGAACAACACCCTTGTCAGGAACACCTTCAAGAAAATGCTTCTGCAAAATGGTATGTGTGTCGCTGCTAATTCATTATCAACAGTCCTAAGGAGGAAACATTGTGTTGAAATGCGTTGCACTTCCCCATTCACTCTCAGAGTTCTAGGAGAAGTTGCTCTGTGTCCTTTCCTGGAAATGTTTTCTACGTTTGTTCTTTTGTAGTTCATTCAAATCTCAATTCAAAACTCTGGACAACACCAAATGTAGCCATATTAGGAGCGCAACAATTTGTGGGAGGGACCTTAGTTGTTTTACAGTGTTTTATGTGTATGGCTGTTTTGTAACTGCTCGAATGAGAGTGACAATGGAGAGGCAAAAGCAAGACAACCCCCCAAAAAGGGAATGGTTGCTCTCTCCTCGTCCTTCCTGACTGATTCTTCTCTAGTTTTGTGTTGTGCTGGCGTCCTAAAGAAACGGGAGAGCTGAGAAACGGCGACACCGGTGGCAGAAGGATGAGGCACGAGAAACAGTGTGTAACTGAGACCGTTGTGTAAAACAAATGGAAATATTCTCTCTCATTAATCATATGAAGAATTCAAAAAAGCCACTCTTACAAAAATACACAAACAGCTGTTTGAATGATTCTCTCTGCTGTGCGAAGAGAAAACAGCAATAAGATGTAGGATCGTAAATTCAAATGAAGATATCTTTGAAAAAACCCTTTTAACTCAAACATGTTCCGCTTTTGCAGTGGGTCAGTGAAGGCATGTCACTGGAGGAACACACAGTACTCCTCAGAGCGATTGCCAGACATCACGCCGGTGCAGTGGGCCTTCTCGTTCCCCTGACCTAAGTCAACTTATGCACCTATGAGATGTTATGTATCGGTGCAGCCCCCGAGCACCAGCACAGACTGTCCAGGAGCTCACTGATGCCCTCATCCAGGTGTTGCCGGGAGTGCATACACACACGCGGGGGCCAAACACACAATTGAGCCACATTACGAGTCATGATATAATCCCTGCTAGTGTGTTCAGCCTTTTGATCTCAGTTTTTCACTTAACCCTCAGATGATTTTGGTTTCCACTGACCGTTCTTCCATCATTTTGTTCTTGACAAATCATACAATGTACACACGTGATGATTCTCTACCTGAATCATTTGTTCAACAAGATCCGATGTGTGATTAAAGTGTTCCCTTCCTTCTTCATGAGCAGTTATCTGAAATGTACTGTCTGTCTCCATGCAGTGAGACCTCCCCCCCTCAAGTGGACAGTCACTAAAACTGGGGACAAACTGAATATTAGCTGGACTCCTCCTGACATCCGCTGTCACTGGACATATACCATTAAATACACCGAGTGTGATGAAACAAAGGTAAAAGACAATTATTGGACTTTTGTCTCTAAAGTCTTCAAATGTAAGCTGTGTCTTGCTTAGTCTGTTTATCTTATATGAGAATTCAGTGGATGCAAGTAATGGCTGTGCTTCTTTGGACCTTAGAAGCAACTGGATACCTAACTGTAGTCCTAGCATTGACATGTTATACTTTAATATTTACTTCTAAACCATCTGTATTTCCCAAAGGGGAAAACTATATAAATCAAAAAACATAAATTATACTGTATATCTCAAAGCTTTCAATGTCGTTTCAATTTCAACATTATGTAAAGAGTTGTGGTTAAAGTCACAATAAGGTGTGCACCTGCTTCTAAGATTCACATTTTAACATGAAAGTCATATTGTCACATCCATTACGGCACTGGAGCAATGAGTCATTTATTTAGGCTGTTTTGGCGGCTGTGGCTCAGGGGGGAAGTGGGTGTTTCCCAAACCAAAGATCAGCTGTTTGATCCCGGGCTCCCCTGGTGTCGAAGTGTCCTTGGGCAAGACACTGAGCCCCACATTGCTCCCTGTGCTGTGAATGGAAGTCGCTTTGGATAAAAGCGTCAGCTAAATGAAATGTATTTTATTTCAGTGTTACAGTCGTTCCTTCATTTTTTCTCACAGGCTTTAAAGGCTGAAGATGTGACATCGGTTGTGTTGGACCTAGTCCCTCAATGCCCGTACAATATGACGATTAAAGCAAGGACCAACGGAGGAGAGACACCCTGGAGCAGCAGCAAGCATTTTGGTATGGTCATCATCTTTCCGTCTATCTACTTATAAGAGCTATGTCACAAAATGATGTTTATACTACCCTCTAGTGGGTGTTTTAAGAATGATTTGGATAGAAATGCACTCTTAAGCTGAGCTGTAACTAATAGGGCCGGGCGATAATTCAGTGTGACGATGAATCGTATTTCAATGGAATCAGTATTGTGAAAAAAATCCTGATACACAATCGCATCGTCTCAGCTGACAATATCAGAAAAGGGAAGGCAATGTGAAGATTGGAGTTTTAGTTTTGAAATTGAACTTTACATTACCACACAGTTTAATGTGATTAACATAAAGTGGATTGCATAACACATGATATAACATACGTGAGGTAATAAAGTCCAGTTTCCAAAGCAGTATAACAATGTCTTTCATATGTATTTTTCTATATTGGCTCTATCGAAATGCAAAAAACAACAAAAACAAAAAAAAGCAGCGGCCAACCGCGTACCAGCAATATTCACTACATTTTGACAACACTTTATGTTCTAATCCTTGCAAATCATGTTCATTTTGCTCTAAAGTTCTTACCATATGGTTATTTCATAAAGGCTATTCGTTTATTTATTGAACTGCCAGAAGACATGATATATTGTAATATATATATATAAGATTTTGTCCTAATTACTAAGTACATTTACTCAAGTATGTACTTAAGAGCAAATTTGAGGTATATTTACTTTACTTTTATATTTCTAATTCATGACCTACTTGTACTTTACTACATTTGGAGAGAAATATTTGACTTTTTTCTCCACTACATTTGTCTGACAAATGGCTGTAGTTACTAGTTACTTTACAAATTAAGATTTAACATTCGACGCATGTGAAGAACTTTGAACATGTTGCATTGGAAAATATGAAACTACGCAGAAGTATATCAAATGTGAGCTTAACAGTCGGTCGAATGTTGTGTTGCTACTTTTACTCACGTATCTGAATGTGTCCTCCTCCACTGGTTTTCCTGTTTCCTGTTGCTTGGTGATGATCATAATATGTCTCTTTGCACGCAGACGCAGATACAAATCCTTATGCGTTTGTGTATGCTGCCTTCATTCTCCCCCTGATGTTTGCTGGCCTTGTAGTCCTGATGTTTGTGTGTTGCAGGAAGTATGTAAAGTCTTCATCTTTTGGCTCTTTTGGCTCCTATCGGCTTTAGTTGTTTAACTCTGATATTTAACTCTCTCTTTTCAGGAACAAGGAAAATATTTTACCCAAAGTGCCAGTACCTCGGGACCTCCTCAGCGATATTTCTGACAACAACAATAAAGTGAGTGTTTTTTTAATATTAAATACTGTCCCGTAAAACAATTTCTCGTCTTGTCCAGGCTTACTGTAGATGAGAAGGCCGTTGCCTCTCTCATATCTGTATGTTGAAATCCGCAGCCTCAGCTTACAGACCATAAGTTAGGTATCATGCATGAAATCATGTGTTAAACCAACACTTTGCTTAATGTAAGAACATTTACACTTTGGGGAAGTTGCTGCACCCGGCCAAGAAATAGTAATTTTCTCATCAAACTGCGAAAACAGAACCCAATTTGTTAAGTTAAATTCAAGCATAACACCAGGAGTAATCACCACAAATACAGCCCCCCCTCAAGGCACAGTCCTATCACCGTTTTTATTTACCATTTACACAGCTGATTATCGCCCACAGCACTCTGAAATATGCAGACGACACCGCACTACTAGGTCTAATGAAATGAGGATGTTGATAGCCACTACAGAGAAGAGAGACAATGCTTTGTTGAGTATTGTGACAGTCATTTTCTGGAGCTTAACGTCAAGAAAACTAAAGAACTAGTGATCGACTTTAGAAGGAACAAGAGAGAAACTGAGGCAGTGGTTATCAAAGGGGCAACAGTAGAAAGAGCAAACACATACACATACTTAGGTGTTGTTTTTAATGATATGTAGTGTGTGGAGGTCCTGTGTCGTGGGGAGGGAATGGGGGGGTCACCGAGAAGAATAGGATTGATAAATCGAACAGAAGGTCAGGAAAAACGGTTGGGCTGATAATTACGCTGGATAGAGTATACTATGAGAAAATGACAACTAAGATTATGCAAGACTCTGGTCACCCTCTCAAGACTCTGGTCACCCTCTCAAGACTCTGGTCACCCTCTCAAGACTCTGGTCACCCTCTCAAGACTCTGGTCACCCTCTCCGTACCTGGGCAACAAGGTTATGGTCCGCAGTGGTCGGCTAGGACCACCGGTGACACACACTGAGCGGCATGCTCTTTCTTTTATACCACAAGCTGTTAGGCAGCACGACGAGCACTTTAAACGTACTTCTGTAGAACTTGTCTAGGTGTGTATGCGTGTGTGTTTAAATGTTAACTTAATGTCCTGTAATGTTGATCTATGTTATTATATCAGTGCCTGTAACTATAGGCGCGGATGCAAATGTAATTTATGTCTATTCTTTTTACGTGGGCATAAGCAGTGTAATTTCAATTGTTATGGATGCAATAAACTTGACTTTGACAACAAAAGCAATGAAGGCAGTGAGAGAAAACAATGAGCTGGACAACATAAGGAGTACCTGATAAATGTAATGGTGTCCAACAATAAAATGCAGCCTCACCTGTTGTCTTGGGAACGTATTTCTATTCTATTCTATTCTAGTCTAGTCTATCAAACCAAATGTACCCACAATAGCAACAATTGGGAGAATGATAAAATGTTTTTTTTTCTTCCTTTCCCCAGATCAATGTTCGCAACCTCTATGTTCCCGCAGAGGAAGAAGACTGTAAAATCACTCTGGTGGTAGACGACCAAATCAACAAACCGGCCCTGTGACCCATCTCTGCGGTGGCCGCCACTTGAATCTGCAGCACCTCAAAGTCTCCAGGTTTTTATTGTGCTGGCTCAACAACACATGTGGAGAAGTAACTGTTCAACGGATGAATGAAGGAGATTAATTAGCCAAGTGCGTCAAGTGAGATGTCAACTCAGCGGGGCCCCAGTAGCTCCCCACGATAGAGCATGTATGCCCCATGTGCTGAGGCTGAGTCCTTAGCAGCGGCTCAGGTTCATCTCTTACCAGTGGCCCTTTGCTGCACATCGTCCCCTCTCTCCTGTCCTATGTCCGGCTGTAGGCATAAAGGCCAAAAAGATAATCTTCAAAAGAACTTCTATTGAACAAAAAACAGCAGCTACTGTACTGTTGTTCCCGAACTGATGATCCCATGGTCTTTTTTCGGCACTTACATGCATCAAATCCAGCTGCTGAGACAGGTTTTTCATGTAACAACCAGCCTGGTCAGATGCGTACATGAACTGATGGAGCGTCTTTGATGAGAGGTGAAACGTCTTCCTAGACAAATAACCAAGTCCAGTTGCTTTTGACTGAAATTGTTTTGGGGATAACGACGACCTGGACAGATGAGAACATTCACAGACATAACAACTATTAACTATTAACAGTGATAAGCTCGGGCAGTACAGTGAAGGCATTAAAACGTGTTTTTGTAACCACTGATACGGCTCACAATGTGACCAAACCTGTGTATTAGCACGAGAAGTATCCCTACACATGCACAACAAGTCCGTATTTTTCGTCCGAAATTGTTGCATGTTCGAAAAATCAAATCCACCTCACTGTCATTCAAGTTTTCATAACAGGTTTCTGTGTTTTTCGGATCTTTCAAAAGCTGTTTTACCACCAAGATTCACTGCCAAATGCAAGACACGGGCAGATAGTGGCCACAGCCGCGTTCCTCGAGTGCAGAGAGGAAATGAGAGAAGGAGCGAAAGACAGGGATGAGGTTTCTGTGCGTAGTGATTTCCTTTGGAGGAAAACAAGTGCGTTACACTGTGGCAAATCACTTAAGGTCCTTATCAGCCCAAATATGCCACCGCATTATTCTGTATCACCGTGATATATTTACACATACCAGCAGCTCCTTTTTTGGAAACATTATCACTTGTTTACAGCATAGTTGCACTCATTTAGATTCATGTAATAATTACACCTTTCCCAGTTCTATTTAAAAAAATGTGTTCATTGAATAAACCCGAAAAGTACATCCATTACCCTTCTTAACCACAAGTATTAAAAAGAGACCCTCATTGCACGGCTGAGCCTGAGGCACTACTTGTGAGTAATTTGTACATCCATGTGTCCCGGTAGGTGCTGAAGCAATGCATATTTACAAAAGGACTATATTTTGTGCAACTGTTTTGATAATTCATCAGTTGTTTGAGCATTCACCAAGCATTAAATGGGATGCATGCTAAATGCTTAGTGGCTCCAGCTTGTTTGCTTCTCTCTGTTTTATATTGTGACTTGAATATCATTGACTTGTGCTGAGAGTCTTGAGAGGACTGGATGCCTGTGGGCTGCACCTACAAATGTCTACAGTGCATCCTTCACCATAGCATTGTCACCGATTTTGTGCGACTTCTGAGTCGTTTTATGCGGATGTATGCTTCTATGTGCTACTGATGGTTTTCCAATAAACATTTGAAGTTGTCTTTTCAGCCCAGGAAGAAATGTTTCATTGTTGAATGGAACATGTAAAATGTATCTGTTTTTAAACATTATACAGTATAATATGTAGCATTTAGTGCTACTGGTTTAAAGGAACAGTTTGACATTTTGAGGAAAATGCTCATGTGTGTTCTTGCCCAGAGTTAGATGATAAAATTGATACTTATATGTATTGTTATCTATATGGTGACTATGTAGCTGGAAACCAGCAGCGTGGTTTGGCAGACCCATTATCAGTGGATGGTTTCACAATATTAAGCCAGTAGGAGAAACATTGTACAATATCCTCTTCTGCAAATCATGACGTACAATGAGTCACATCTTTGTGTAAGTTCCCAGGATCTGCAGGTGAGCAGCTGTGGAAACAGGATAAAGACCTTTTCAATTGAATTATATTGTTAGGCAACAGCCTTGGTCCTTGTTAACTTCCTGTCATTCACATCCACTACAACAGGAAACCGACTTTGACACATTTAGAATGTTTACAACTTTGAAAAGGTCTATACTCAAGAGTAAGTCTGTGTATTACATGTCCCAAAGGTAAGTTATGAATAGAGAATACATGTTGTTCCTAATACAGACCCAGAAGCCACAGACAGGAGGAGATCTGGGCAACAAGGCTGGAACATTCTGTCTTTACTCCAGCCGTAAACCAGTTCAAGGCAGATCAAGTCATTAATAAGATTAGTGTTGTCAACAGAATTGAAAGGAAAAACTAAGTTAAGTTAAATCAAGACCGGTGATTCATCGTTTATGAAGAAAAGTCTCAGTTCTCAGTTTGAAAGTGGAACTAAGTATTTCTTCACCAACTCTAGCCAGGGGAGGAAGTTTGAAAAGCAGTTTAAATATTGCGTAGATTGTGGTTTGTTCAGGAACAACTTCTGAGAATGACAGAGATGCTAGATCCTTTGTCTGTTGTTCCCTGCATGTGTCTCCCTCTGTCTGTTGTTCCCTGCATGTGTCTCCCCTCTGTCTGTTGTTCCCTGCATGTGTGTCTCTTTCTGGCTGTTGTTCCCTGCATTTGACTCTCTCTGTCTGTTGTTCCCTGCATGTGTCTCCCTCTGTCTGTTGTTCTCTGCATGTGTCTCCCTCTGTCTGTTGTTCTCTGCATGTGTCTCCCCTCTGTCTGTTGTTCTCTGCATGTGTCTCCCTCTGTCTGTTGTTCCTTGCATGTGTCTCCCTCTGTCTGTTGTTCCCTGCATGTGTCTCCCTCTGTCTGTTGTTCCCTGCATGTGTCTCCTCTGTCTGTTGTTCCCTGCATGTGTCTCCCTTTGTCTGTTGTTCCCTGCATGTTATGTCTCTTTCTGGCTGTTGTTCCCTGCATGTGTCTCCCTCTGTCTGTTGTTCCCTGCATGTGTGTGTCTCTCTGTCTGTTGTTCCCTGCATGTGTCTCCCCTCTGTCTGTTGTTCCCTGCATGTATCTCTCTCTGTGTGTTGTTCCCTGCATGTGTCTCCCCGCCCGGACGCTCTGCCACGCTTAAAGGCATTATTATGAATTTTACTTAACACCAAGGAAAGTTTAGGAACTCCTTGTGGTTGTCATCCCACCTACAGTAACACAATTCTGCACCAACCTTGCTGCATGGGGACACAACCTGGCTCTTTGTTCTACTTAGGTGTCCTTGACATGAAAAGTGTATAAAAACAGCGTGGATGACAAGAAATGCCTTATGGTGTCTCCCTGCGGTGAAGGGCATGTGGACGGAGGCGAGTAATTGGTATCTGATGCAATCATGGTGTAACTGCTTTGATTCTGCACTGAGTCCTGCACTGTTTCCATCAGACGGACCTCCACTGAGCAGACATACACCCACATGTGAGAGGAGAACGAGGAGTCTGAGGCTGTGGAGACTAAACTGAATAGAATAGATTTTTTTTTATTGTCATTGTACCAGTACAACGACATTTACAGTACAATCCCTTAAAGTGCAGATTTAATTTAACATTAAAAGCATCAAAAAGAATAGGCTAGAACTTTAAAAGACACATTTAAAACGACGAGTTTACACACAAACAACCACACACGCACGCACACACACACACACACACACACACACAGACACACACAGACACACACACGCACACACACCAACACACACACGCACACATAAATACGCAAACACACACACACACACACACACACACACACACACACACACACACACACACAGATTGCAGAGACCCTGAGCAAAGATCCTCATCATCAGAGAGAACCAGCAGAGTGCACATTTGGTGATTCTAAACAAAAGGGTGGTGTTGAGTGCGTGTACTTTGCATGTCAATACTATAACACAGCTGGAGATTTATAGGTAAGGGTATATGCGGTGTTCAGCACTGTTAAAGCTTTTTGGATAAAAGCTGTTCTTAAGTCTATTAGTCCGAGCATTTAGAGACTGCTGTACAATTTATATTCCCCATTCAATTCAACTGCATGTTTTCACTGAGCTAACGTGATTTCTAAGAGGCATATCAAGCACCATCCGCTGTTGTTACATTGCCATTGTACACCTCATTTTCTCTGTTCAAAATGGCTGTAGCCCTGGTTATCATGAACCTGGCCAACTTCGCCTTTGTTTGTAAATCCATCAAATCGCCAAATATGTTTTATAAAACATGATATTTTAGTGTGAATACGGCGAAAAGAAGACATAATTTGGGCTCTTTGGAGGATATTTGAGAGGCGAGCGTTAAGCTACTTTGGATACAATAACATTTCCGGTAACGCAGTTTCAAAACTTTAGCCTCAGTTACGAAGACATATTAAAACTCCCTATAAAGTGACTGTGACTTTTATTTTGTTAAATACGAGCTCTGTACTTCCGGTTATACGCCAGCCAGCCTGACAATGACTCTGCACGGCCACACAGAGTAGCAACAGCGCCCTCTGGTGGTCGGCCCCGGTAGTGCCAACATGTCGGCTCAGACTGGTCCTGATGCTGCGGGGATGCAGAGAGCAGCGATATGAGAGGATATATGTATGTAAACCGTGCCAGGCTCGAGATATCCTGGCGCAGTCTCTGTGGCGCAATGGAATAGCGCGCTGGACTTCTAATCCAGAGGCTCCGGGTTCGAGTCCCGGCAGAGATGAGTCACTCTGTGTGCCACACGGCAGACCTGCGGTCACTTTTTATCAGATGGAAATGATGTTGTTTTGGTTACATGTTATTGTGCTGAAGTAGTCGATCCCCACTGCCCGCCCAGTAATGTGGGGTATAGTTACCACACAAAAACACTCACACTCCACTGTTTACGCATACATAAATACTCTCTTGTGGCAAATTGAACTAATAACAAAAACAACCGAGAATAGATTCAATCTATATTTCATTCTGATTTCGTGTGCTTAAAATCCCTGTTGGTTACACGGAATTGTTTTCTGCTTTTTGAGCTAGATAAGTCCCGAAAAAAGCAAAATAACATGGGTGATGGGTTAAAATCATCTCACACCTGATATCTTTGTCATAACATGTGGCAGTGTGGTAAACGTATTTTTCAGTTTCCTTTATGACCGTTATCACAATTACTACAATAATATTGGAATTGAACCTCACAAAAATCTAAAATAATAAATAATAAAACAATTAGACTATACAATATTTCCCCCAAACGACGGAGTTTCTTCATGAACCATTCGTAATCTACATTAACACAGATGCATTCTTAATTTACAGCCTCTCCTGCAGGCTTTTGTCAGGCAGTGATGGCGGACACAAACACATAGTTTGTCAATAAAAGGTAAGAATGCTTCACATGATACCTCTCAAAGGAATTACATCTCAGTACCGCCAGTAACAATAGGTTAGCAGTAAAATAAATGTGCGTGTGTTGCGCAGATCTTTTGGGATCCTTGCTCCAGTTGTGCTCGGAGCACACACACACACACACACACACACACACACACACACACACACACGCGGGGTCATCCCGGGTCGTGGACGCGAGGGGGCGCTCCAGTACCAGTATAAGTCACTGTCCCTCGGTCTGAGACGGGAGGAACCGGCTCACTGTGCAGAGCCACTGAGCCGTGACAGCTACAGTATCACGGGCAACCATCACCAAAATGTAGCCTACATTCTGTGACAGGAACGAGGACACGGTCTGTTTATTCATCATGTGCTCGGGCTGTTTCATCACAGTGACATCACTGCCTCATCCCACTGAACAGGCAGGTTGGTCTTGGAAGTCATCAAATACTGTATTTATTGCTCAATGTAATAGGTGAGTTCAATGTTCAGAAACACCTGGCCTCGTGGATGCTTTATTCTGATGATGTAGTTATATTTCAAGTGTGATATCATCATTCTTAAGTGTAAATGATAACACGAGCTGGAGATAAGTGTAGAGGTAAGTTTAGGCTGCCTACCTGCAATTACTTCATTATCTAATGGCGCACTGTGAACTTTAGAAACCAAACAGCCGCGACCACTAAGCAAATGTGTCAAAAATGATTTTGCCTCTCTAAGCTGGTTTATTTTTCTCATGTTTGTCTGTTTTTTTTTTTTTTGTTTTTTTTTTGCCGGTGTTGCTCTGTGTAGGATCCAGAGGGAGAGAAAAAGGGGGCAGTGCTGTGGTGCTGCTGACGTGAGGAGAGAGGGAGGGAGAGACATAGATAGAGAGAGGGAGAGAGGGAGATAGAGAGAGGGAGAGGGAGAGGGAAAGAGAGAGGGAGAGGGAGAGAGAGAGAGGGAGAGAGAGAGAGAGAGAGAGAGAGAGAGGGGGAGAGAGAGAGAGAGATAGGGAGAGAGAGAGAAAGAGAGAGAGAGAGAGAGAGAGAGAGAGAGAGAGAGAGAGGGAGGGAGAGAGGAATGCCCCGTTAATGAGAATATGACGTCAAGTCAGAGAGATTACAGCAAGGATAAAACCGGAAATAAGTAAAAATAATAATAATAAAAAAACAACACCGGATGTACGGTGAACTTTTATTATATTTAACTCGTCGGGCAAATCCATTAACAGTTACCAGCCGCGAGTCCCTAAATGTATGTAAAAACTTCAAAATAAAGGACAACTGTCGGAAGAGTTTCTGGGTTGCAGACGTCCAGTTTTTTTCCTAGGTGAAGATAATTAATAAGTTAATTGAAGGCTTTTATTTTGAAGGAAATGTATTTTAACTTTTAAGAAATACATACATTCTATAGACCTAAGCAACATAATTGGTCCTTGTTAACTTCCTGTCTGTTGCTGTCATTAAAACACACTGCAACAGGAAATAAACTAGGACACGTTTAGACTGTTTATGTTTACATCATTAAAAAGGTCTATATGGAAGTAGCACAGCAGAATCATGTTTGGCAGTAGATTAAACCTCTCTAACACAATACACACCGAGAACAAATGTATATACAAATATATCATATGTGTAGGCCTTTACTATGAATATTATTTATTGATAAATTAATAGGCTATTTACTGAGTTTTCATTTCCCTCAATTTAAAGCCCCTACAATGTAGTATATCTTGTTCGACGTGGATTTTATTTTGAAAGAAACGACCGGAAGTACCCTGTGTCCTTGCTGCTAGCTTACCGCCTCAGAGTAGAGTAGAAAACGGACAGTCGCTGGAGAGCAAAGAAGAGGAGAGAGGGGGGAAAAGACGTGAAATGGTGAAAAAGCGGAGCAAGTCCAAGCCCAGTTAGAGGACAGACGAGGAGGGACGACGCCGGAGGACTACCTTTCTGTGTACAGTTATCGTTAAAGTCAGCAAACTCCCGCTTTTTGATGCTGTCCTCACGGAGGTTTGAGCCAATAACGGACTTATTGGTCGGCTGAACCATGCAGAGGCTGCTGCTCCTGAGTTTGGTGTTGAGTTTTCAAACTGGTAAGACTGCATTTCTCTCCCTCTCTCTCTTTTTTTCTTACAACACACGGCGAATAATGTTATTGTTCAGTATTGTGTGAAACTACGGAGGCTTTAAAACAGACAGAGCCCTCCGTTGGTATTCTTACTGAAGTGTGTGTTTGGGTGTGTGTCGGGGAGAGAAAAAGAGAAAAGCGTAGAACATGATTTCACAGCATTCTCATATGAACCGCAGCGATGGATCACCTTAGGCGTGTGCGCGCGCACGTGCAGCTACGTGTGAGCGCGCGCGCGTGTGACTGCTTGTCCGCACCGCAGCAATGGATCACCACACTTTTTTTTTTTAACGACAATTGCCGCGCGCCTCTGTACGCGTGCGGATACGGGCGTTTGGTCGTGCACGTGCGTGCGTGCGTGCGACCGACTTGAACATGAGTGGTGCATGCGCGCCCGCCGGCCTTAATGACCTCTCGCGTGTGACAAAGCCTCGGTGCCGTGATTTCGACGGGCCGTGGCGAGGCGCTGAGGACGTGACGGGAATGACAGTGATTGACCGGCGCTGCTCTACATGCCAGCGGCACCTCCGCTCTGCTATCGCCGTCTGAATGGCTTGTCAGTCTGTGAGACCGCTGCCACCAGCCCCTGTAGTAGTCCCGTAGTGAGACAGCTCACATAGCTCTCTCCCCCCTGTCTCACTCCCTCTCTCTCGCACACACCGCCCCTTTGCCGCTCCTGTCCTTGTGTCCTACCTGTGTGCTTGACACAAAGCCCATTTTCACCCTCTCTGTTGCCCTCCTCTGTGCATTTCAGCAGCACAATGAGGCGTGTGCAGCAGCAGCAGCATCTGCTACCCTCCATACCTGCGGGGTGCCAGGTAGGCTGTTGGCTTATGATAATCACAGCCGAGTTGCTGGGAGACAGGAGGCTGAAGGAGGAGGAGGAGGAGGAGGAGGAGGAGGTGAAGGAGGAGAGGATGGTTGTAATTTCTCTAAGCTACCTGTTTGATCGAGGCACATCAGTGTGTTGTCGTGGCCCCACAGCCAAATCAAGCCTCCCCTTTTTTCCCTTCTTCTATTGTCTACCTTGGCTCACTGGGAGCGTGCACGACTGGCTGCTGGCCGCTCAGTCCGCCACTTCATCATAGGTAGGGGGCGTGTTCGGGGAAGGGAAGGTATGGAAAGGGATGATGTCACCGTGTCTGCCAGGCTTTGTATCACTCAGCCGTGCTCGCCGTGCTCGGCATCCACCCATAGCGTGTCGTTGGGGGTTCACAAGCCCACCACAATCTATGTAAAGTAAAGAGCTCCGTTTCATCCACGAATCAGACGCTCCAGGAATCCACATATGACACAATTTTGCAATCTTCGCACCACACACACACACACACACACACACACACCCCTGCTCTCTCCATCGAGACCCCCTTGTTGCTGTCACATGCTGCTGCCCTGTTTGTCCACTCATAAACCGTTCAGTCCACATGACCGACTCAATAACACTTGCAGATGTGCATAAACACACACACACACACACACACACACACACACACACACACACACACACACACACACACACACACACACACACACACACACACACACACACACACACGGCCTATTTACATGTGTGAAGCCATGTGTCCTATTGTCTGATGCTGCACTGTTACAACTGTGTAATCCATTATTACTCCATGTTGGACTTCTCAAACACAAAGACAGTTGTTCTCGAAGGCTTTCCCGAAGAAAAGATTAGCAAGCAGCAAATGAGGCTGGGTTTTTTTGGTTCAGTAAGATTTCAAATGGTGTAATACACGTAAGGTCTCAAATGTTGCACTGTGGTTTTTTTCATTTGGGTTCAAAAACACAAGATGAGTAAATATAACCCAGAGAGAGCTGATCATGTCAAAAAAGATAACACTAACGTTTGGTTTGGGAGCATTTTTCTTAAGCGCACGCAGACTCTTATCTTTTCATTAGACAAGTAAAACAGTATTTCATGGCCTGCAATTTGCGCACATGTAATTGCCTACTGGTGCTAATGACTGGATGGCTATTAGCGGAGCAGCTAATTAAAGCTTTGGTGAATCAGAATGTTTTGAAGTTATTTAGATTCAGTATATTTCTACTAGCAGCAACACCACTGCAGTGATTGATTTAGTATCCCCGCCTTGTATCTACATATCAACCCGGTAATAAGTCTCAAGCAAGCGCCACCATTAATGCAGCTGTTAAATGTTACTGCATAATCAATCATCGCAAACACGCCTTGAACTTCTTAATGAGCAGGATAGCCTTGAGGTTGGACTTGCAGCGCTGCAGCTACAGCCCAGACGGTAGGCTCAAATGCTGACTGGGACAAAGGCTCCAGTGCAGGTGTACCATTTGTCAGCCTCTGTCCTTTGGTGCGGACAGAGGCCATGAGCTGCTGCTGCCGCCCGCACTGTACGCTCCGGCCCTGAATCACACAGCCGAGCTGTGAATCATAGACCTCAGACAGATTCCTGTGTTGTGCTCAGCAAAGAAAATATTCAGATACATTCTGGGGGCATTTACATCCAGAAAACGAAGAGTTGCTCAGGGGTTGTTTGATTAGCAAAGATGTGGTTCTACTACCATGTGTGTAATGGGAATGACTCAACGAGGGCTGTAATAGTTCAAATAACAATGAAGAATTAGGAAAGACTCATAAAGAATCCAGCACGATACTAAAACTCTGTGTTAGAACTGCTGATTTACAACATTTGATTCATTCTTGCCAGTAATTCTCTGTGACATTTTCATCTATATAAATTTAAATTTTTCGACTTTTCATATCTGATGAATATAGAGGGAAAAAACAAATCCTCTGTCTTACAGCCAGTTACTGTTTTATGTGTTCAGAATGAATAAAATCATTAAGTTGTTAGCTTGAGCTAGTCTCCCATAGGCAGACCTCCATCTCATTAAGCTCATGCAGATCTGGAGAAATCCAAGCGCTAATGTTGGTAACAAAAGGATGGAGACACAGTGGGCTGTAATAACCACTAAAACTACACTTGGGAGAACTTGTTTCTGCTCAGATAACGGCTCTGAGAGATTTAGCATGTGCGGTAGTAGCTACTGTGGCTGATGAGGAAAAATGTGCCACCTACAGAAACTCAAACTTGTCAAGATCCTCCAATGAGCATTTTTTTGGATTAACAACTATTTATAGCTCCATGAACCTTTCTGAAAAGCGCTCTGCTATGGTTTGCAGGCTAGTGAACCATTTTGTGGTGGTAAACTGAACCCTTTCTGGCTCACAGTGTAGATCTGTGGAGCGACATATGTAGTGAGGCAGAAGTCTGTTTTTAATTTTGATCCCAGCGAGCGAGATATGGCTCTGGAGCATCCCACCGTTAATATGTGAATTCGGGTCATGGTTTTTACGGGATCTGAATGGAGCCTATTTACCGAAAAGCATCTCTAATTGACATCAGCCACTGAAAGCAATCACTGAACCAGTTGTAAAACTCAATCTGGGAAGTGAGCCCGTAATGTTATAACGCACATCCACGCCGTTGTTCTCCATTGACTTCCATTCAATCAACAAATTCTTGGCATTTCTGTCCTGGCGGGTGTTTGTCAGTGTGTGACATGGTGACTGCTTCTCTCAGTTGATGTGTTTGTTTAAGGCATTCCTCTGGACACGAGTGTCCTATAGTGCTTTTTGAAGTGGCGCTTGGAGAGGAAGAAGGAGCTCGCAGGCCGCTTTCAGATGATCGAGTAAAAACCTGATAGGGTACGGGCAAATCCAGTCAGATCATTCATTATCAGACGTGTGGACAGAGATGAATTCAATCAAAAAGTGTACACATTTCCTTTGAGCACCATCAACAGCTACACGTTTCTCGAGTGCAGCCACTGGATTTAAAGGCCCCGTAATCTGATTGTGTTTGACGGACCGGGGGCATCCAAGTTATAAAAAGACGAAGGAAAAAAAACCACATCCCCTTAAAAATGTTTCTTTATGCAGAGTCCTCCGAGCAAGAGAGGAACACTTTATCACATCTGACTGAATCTATCGGCCTTGTTTTCCCAAACTGCACGGCCACATTCTGCAGTGAGGACCGACTCGGGGTGATGGAGAGGGGGTGGGGCGGGTAACAGAAAAAGTTGTGATGGGGGAGAAGGGGGAGGGGGACAAAGAGGGGGTAGTCTTGTGGGCAGGTGGGTGAAGCCTGATAGAGAATGATTAGACTTTTTTTGTTTTTGTTTGTTTTGAAGGTGGTGAGGTGGAGGTGGTGGTGGTGGTGGTGGTGGTGGTGGGGGGGGGGGGTATTGTAGTGTGAGAGGAGGGTGTGCGGCATGAAAAGAAATGAGAGAGAGAGGACGAAGCAGGAGGAGGAGTGGTCGTGAGGCCAGCGGCAGAGAGAAAGGGACTATTACTCGGGCCTGACTGCTCCCTCAGTGGGGACAGTGAAGCTGCTCATTCAGACAGAATATGGTCGAGGCCGGTTCAAAGGCTACATTTGCGCTGGAATCTGGAGTGATTGAGCCCACATTTGAGGTGCCAGCCGAGCTCTTCTCGTGCCCCGTCTCCACTGAGGTTAATTGGCATTAATCGCTGTTGCTGTTAACTTTCCTCTCCACTTCTTTGCCGTCATGACATGAGCTCTTTTCTGCTTACCAAAGTTCTTTCTTTCTCTCTTTCTGTCCCCCTCCTGGACTTTGTCTTTCTTTTTTTTTTCCAATCTGACTCTTTTTCTCCTCCTCCTCCTCCCCCCACTATTACTTCTCCTTCTCTTTCCATCTACCCCTTTCTCTCTCTGGCTGTCTAATAAGTTCCAGATGTGGTTCTTGCATTCCTCTGGTCGGTGGAGAGAGAAAGAGAAGAGGGGAGGGGGTGGTATGAGTTGTGGGGGGGGGAGGCGGGTGGGGGAGGGGACAGGAGGAGAAGCACATGAATTAAAACAGGGAGCGCATGATGAGGAAGAGGAGCCCGTGTACTGTAACGCACATACGGCCGTGCGCTGGAAAACACGCATATGCAGGGGGAGGGAGAATGGATGCATGTGTGTGAGCGTGTGTTTGAGGGGATGGGGGAAGGGGGGATATCGGTCCTGTAACCTCAAAAGTTTTGGGACATTCTCCTCCTCCTC
The DNA here is from genome assembly GCF_963691815.1 of Echiichthys vipera. Classification (NCBI taxonomy): domain Eukaryota; kingdom Metazoa; phylum Chordata; class Actinopteri; order Perciformes; family Trachinidae; genus Echiichthys; species Echiichthys vipera. Next base: position 17,086,096 of record NC_139847.1, read on the forward strand.
CTCCTCCTCCTCCTCCTCCTCCGTCTTTCCCCCCTCCTCCTTGCCCCCTCCCTCCGCAGGAATGTGGCTGACGCTGATGATGTCACTTCATTTCTCTGCTCTCCCAGTTTCTGCTCCTCTACGGGGACAGGGCCGAGAGAGGGAGGGTTTTTCGACTCGCTCCATCCATCTTCCCTTTACGATAACAACATTAGGGTCAGCCGTCCAACTAAATCGGTTACCACAGTACGGCAACGCTCGCCGTCCCCTCATCCTGTACTATAACAGCCTGCGGGCTAAATTCTTACAAATAATGAGTGAGCCATCTTTTAGTAGTAATGATCATCATTAAAACAATTTTGTGCAGATAATTATTTTGTCAACCACTGTCACAGTATACCCTCGAGGCTTACCTTAAGTCAGTGTAGCAATGTTTTTCGTTCCAGATTTGGCTTCACCCAGCTCACATTTTGTGTATTTAATGGAAGATACTCTACATGGCTCAAAGTATGCTGAGCATGGGCATTCATATACTGCTGTAACAGGCTCCAATCTTCTGGTTTCAGGCTTTCTACAAGATTTTGGAACCTGGCTGCAGGGATTTGTTCCCATTCAGCCACAAGAGCATTAGTGAGGTCCTACACTGTATAGGGTGATAGGATTTGGCTCGCAGTTGGCCTTCCAGTTCATCCCAAAGCTGTACGATGGGGCGCAATTTCTTCCAAACCAAACTGAGAAAACCATTTCTTAATCTTTTGCACAGGGGGCATTGTCATATTGAAACAGGAGAGGGCCAAACAAAAAGTGTCGCCACAAAGTTGGAAGCAAATTGTCTAAAATATCACTATTGCTATTAAAAAAGCACAAGTTTGAAAGTATGTGAGTCGACGGACTCAGACGGACTAAGATCATTTCTTCTCTGAAAAGGTTTTGCTCCACATTTGTCTTGAGAGAATGCTTCTTGTCCATTATACAAGCTGTTTTTTTCCAATGCTATCCAAAGGCTTTAAAATGTAAAAGGCTACAGTGCTCAGTCCAGATTTATTATCACCCCACTCACTTTGCTGTCAAGTCTTTAAGTGTGTTTGCTATTAACAAAGAAGCCTCCTCTTCAAAGCGACACTGTGCCCTGGTAGTGATACTGTTTTGGCGAGGGGCTCTGTATGAATATTACTTCCCTCTATGGGGGTCAAGGCCCTGGGCTTTTATTGGATGGTTTGTGACAGATGACATTGCAAGAAGCTACAGTACATACCAATAAAATTAGATTACACTGGATTGAATTAAAGTAGACCTTGGAGGAGGTGATTTATCGATGGGACGCTGCTTGTAAAATAGTCCTGCTGGATTCCATTACCATGCCGTACTGTAACGTGAGGTGGATCGGCAGACCATCTGAAAGCTGTCACAGCTGACGGCGTGGATGTTTACGTGCTTGATCACATGGCATTGGAGGCAGAGTGACTTTAGGAATGGGTCGCTGCCCAAAATCCATGGGGAACTACAGCCTGGAATTATTGATTCATTATGATATTGATTGTGCCAGTTGAATTCTGTGGCGACCCCTGCGCTACGAACCACAGCACACTACTGCAGAGTAGCGTCTTGATATGCATGTATCCCCTTGTTCAAGCTTATCCAGAGGACAGCTATTGTTAGTTCTGGTCACCCTTGGTTACAGCAGAGTATTCTTTGTCAGCCGCTCGGCGTGTTGGCTGCACAAAGGCTCGTGGATTACCAGCGGCGGGCCGGCTTTCCAGTGCTTGAGCATATTCATGTGCCCGTAATGTGTCAGATGCATCGTCCATGAATTATCATATTACCCACTACTGATCCTGGGGTTGCCATGGCCACTGTGTCTGTCATTGTGTCAGTGGTCCTCACTGGCTGTAGCTATGGTAACAATGTCTGTAACAGAGGTTTGGTACAATTAAAGCTCTTCAGATGTGAAATGTGTGTATGAGAGGAGCCTCAGAGAATGGAAGGGTGGCACACACACACACACACACACACACACACACACACACACACACACACACACACACACACACACACACACAATGTCTACACAAACACACATTAATAGAAAATGAGTGTGCACACCTTGCTCTCATGCACATGGCAGAAGCAAAATGGACAGACAAAGCGCAGGAATATTTTTCCTCCCGCCATTTCCAAATAAACCTGTTTCCACAGCAACCATTTTGATAGTAATGGAGAGAAGGAATGAGAGGGAGGTGTGAGGGATGGGAAAAAGAAGAAGATATGTTTGAAAGGTGGAAAGGTAGCCCTATAAGCATGGAATAATGTGGTCAGTGGATAGAAGAAGGAGGAATGATCGTTTCTAAGTAGATGCCTGCCAGACAAAAGGAAGTGAATAGGGAATGAGAAAGGGGCAAGGCCACAAAAGAGATGAAGAAAGAGAGAGGTCGCGGACTGCTAGTAAGGGGGACGGAGGCAAGGTAAGTGACAGAGGAAAGGAGCGAGCAGGCAGACAATGCGGCAAACAAAGGAAGGAGTCTGTGTCTTTCTCTCTCTGGATCTTTCTCCCCTCTGCCCTGATCTTCCCTCTGCTCCGTTCCCACCTCCAGGAATCACCTTTGTGTTTGATTGACATGGTGTCAGCGGGCTCAGTGGGTTGCCTCCTTTCACTCCCTGCTCGTCTACATCTATGTCTCTCTTGTTCCTATAGCCCCATCACCATGGTTACTGGTTATTATGGCCATCCTGCCAGGCAGCCATGTTGTTGAGGGAAGGCAGGCACAGGTGGTAGGGTTCCCACAGCTAGATGAATAGAGAGAGAGACCACATACACTACACGTGTTGGAGTTAGAGTTAAGAGCTGAACTAGCTGAAGCTGACGATTCATTGATTACTTAGCTGAAACAACATTAATTGACAACAATTTTGATAAACGAATAGTTGTTTAAATCTTTTGTCAAGCACCTTCATCTAGGGTTTAGTTCTTTCCTCTGTTTTGTACATAGACTGTAAAAAATAATGGCCTGGTTTGTGGCATTGGTTTGTGGACTAGAATAGAATAGAATAGAATTACTTTAATGATCCCAGACTGGGAAATTATCTTGTTACAGCAGTAGTGGGTCAGCAAATAAAACACTTTGTACATAACATACATAGAATCCAATATATACATAGTGTATATATACAGTGCATAGTGTGCTATAAACAATAAACAATAATAATATATATAACAAAACAAAATATCCAAAATATACTATAACAATAATAATAATATATACAACAAAACAGTAGAGAGACCAGAGTTCTCTGTCAGGCAGAGGTAGAGAGATTACCGAGCCAGGAGTTTCACTTTGTCTCCATTCAGACTAGAGATGCACCGAGATCCGAGACCCGGATCGGATATCGGCTCCAATATTGACTAATTAGGCGGATCCAGCATTCCGATCCAGTCATTTCGTATTCATTAATATCATACACAGCAATACAGTTACAGTGTTACAGTTACGGTTAGGGTTTTGTATTACATTTTAAAATGTCTGTTAGCAGTGCACTTTACATGGAAGTGTTATTTGTTTCTGCTGTTAATGTAGACTTTGTTATTTGTTAATAAATAATATTTAGTACATTTTTATCTGTGTTCATTTGTTACCTTTTTTTAACCAGGCTAAATGTTTATGTCAAGCCTGATGCCCTCACTCACATGGCAAGGTATACGGTTTATTCATTCAACAGTAGTATTGGATCGGGTATCGGCCGATACGCTCAGCCCAGGTATCGCTATTTTCCGATTGGATCGGAAAAAATGGATCGGTGCATCTCTAATTCAGACAAGAGGGTGTAGGTGAGGAGCAGCTAAGTCACTGGCATTTCAGTGGCGCTGAGCTACGCTTAGTCCTACAGACTGCTAGCGCTAGCACTAGTTTAGCAAGGTGCAACCACTAAACAAGGCATTTCTAAGCGACCAAAACGCACTCACACTGTGAGAGAGTCAAATTTCTAAACACGATAACACTGATAGCACTCAAAGTTTACAGCTATTTTAATGTACATATGGCTAAGCCTCTGTCCTGACTGACAGGTTGCTGTGTAGCGCCGCCCCAAACCATCCCCAGCTTAATCGCCTATTTTACTCAATATGGGACCATAGTTTACAAGATGAACATCATCCTGTATTGATGATTGAGACAATAAACTCATTAGGAAAATGTTTATTGAGGTAAGAAATTATTTCAATTGCTGTTCTATTTGGAACCGGTGGAGTCGCCCCCTGATGGACGTAAGAAAGAATGGAGGTTTAAAGCACTTCACCATTGGCCTTACTTTTAAGGTTGTAGTCCATTCTTTTTTTTACAGTGTATTGTTTTTTTTACAATATTATTTTTTCTTTTTTCTTTTTATTTGTTCTCTATATATACATACATAGAGAACAACTTATCCATACTGGATTTACTCTGAAATACTGTTTATTGTTCAGAATTTGACAGAATATCCGCTGTGGCTATCCCACTGCTGTATTAGCATGTTTTTTTAAATTACCAAGGCACTTCAACAAAAACTTTTATTTTGTGAAAAAACGAAACGAAACAAAATTACATTACATTACATTTCATTTAGCTGACGCTTTTGTCCAAAGCGACTTCCAATCAAATGAGAGAACAGTAACCATTGTGTCAGAAGAGAAGGTTTCAACAATGTTTTCTTCTCTAGGATTCAAAAATGAACAGTAAGTGTAGAGGCCATAGCTTTGCATGACTTCAGCACATCTGCGCCCACAGGACATCACTAGTTTCTCACACTGCTCTGGTTTGATCTGCGTCCATTCTGACTCAGTCTCTTTCACAGTTTGGTAACTGTAGGGGGTTTCTTCTCTTCTGACACAATGGTTACCGTTATCTAATTTTGCTCATTGTTTTTTTTCACAAAATAAAGGTTTTTGTTGAAGTGCCTCGGTTATTAATAAAAAAAACATGCTAGTACAGAAGTGGTGTCGCCACAGCAGATATTCTAACAAATTCTGAACAATAAAAAGAAACAATATTTTGCTGTAATAGCAAATTGAACATATTTGGCCTTGGACAGTTGGTTGGACAAAACACGCTATTTACCATGGCCTCAAAGAAGTGCAGGAGAATTTTTTCACTATTTACTGATATTTTGTAGCCAAGAGATGAAGCACTAATGAAAGTAATCATTACTGGCATGTCTACATAAGTTACAAACAGTATATAGTGTCTACACAGCATACATTCATAAATATGTATGCAGGCTACACACATGTACAGTGCATGTAAACAATTACAACGTACATATAGTGCTGTACTGCTTCAAATCCTCATAGCTTTTTATATCTGTTTTTTAGGAGCTAAAACAAATGTTTGCAATTTGAATATGTTTTCTGAGTTAAAAAGGAAGTTAAAAATATTCCGGTAGTAAAGTTCAAAAGCTTCAAACTGCACTCGAGTGATGGACTTATGCCCAGATGTATGTACAGTCATATACAGAAAACAGGGAGGATGAAGTCAGTGCCGCATGACTCCTATGGCTGCAACTTTGTCCTGAAACAATGATGTCATCCTCCTCCATCACAGCTCAGTGTCTGTGGACCTCGCCGTCTCTTTGTTCCCCTATTCCTGCATCTCATTTTCAGGCAGCCCCTCCATAACACCAACACATTGGCCACACGCAGCGGCGATATGGAATTAGACAGATAACAAAATCAATTTGGAGCAGATTGACTAACAGTGAATATAGTCGGGGGGGGGGGGGGGGGGGCGGTCAAAGAGATAAATAATGAGAGACCAGTGTGGCCGCCTGACTATTAATTGGATAGGTGGAGGGAGGATGAGGTCATTGAAAAATGTTTTTTTTCTTCAGAAAAATGGGTGTACAGAGCACTGGGGAGGATTTCATCAGACTCCCAGATGCACATACGCGTATGCGCTCATACGCTCATACAGAAAACTTTTTTTGGGCAGTTACTTTACACGTCAGCTGTTGCTATGGTGATGCAAGTCTATGATCCAGCCGAAGTGCGGGATTGGCTGGAGAGGAGCGAAGGAGAGGAGGGCAGGGAGACTTTGTTGGAGGGGTATAGAGGGGTACGGGGAGGGGACCGGACACAAAGATAATTAAATCGATGCATAACAATCCATACAAATGCTATTTCATTTAATAGCATCTGATTTAATGAGACTGAATGCCATCAGTGAACCTTTCCCAGAAATCTCTACTGCATGGCATCGCTTCCAACCTCAGCTCCTGTCCCATAAACAGAAGTGAGGCAAGACTGTATTGAAATGCTGTAAAGCGAGCTTTGACATTCACCTAACAGCAGGGTGTGTGGCACATTAAGAAATGCAGGGCATATTAGCAGCACACCGACTAAAAATAGCTACAAACATCTTTGCATGTGTATACCCTTTCAGTAATTTTCAGCAACAAATTGACGGTTCATTACCTTGCTATTAAAGCGCCATCGCATGGTGCGGGAGGTGCTCCTGGGCTAAACTGCTGTGGTGGTTCACACTATGGCGGCGTGTGGCCGTGCTTTTGGTGAGTCACCCGGCCAAGCTGTGCGTGCTCGCCTCTGGCTTTGTCTCTGCTTTGACAAGCCGAGGTTGGTGTCACAGTGTCTGCAGGAGCTGTTGTCCTAGGCCCCGGCTTAATCCTAATCCTTTTCCAAACTTTTACTAGGGCTGTACTTAATCCTAGACCAAACTGAGACCCATTCCCAACAGAGATGGAGATGCTCCTCTTGCTTGACGGTTTAGTCAGAGTTGCAGTGTAATCCATGTTCAGGAAACCGCCTCTATGTGTCGATTATATGTTGGGGGTTGTGGTTGTGTTTGTGTGTGTGTGTTGACAGGAATTGGTTAGCCCATGTGGGGAAGCTTAGGTCATCTGTGCTTCCGCATTTTGTTTGTGCTTGTGCCCATGTGCATGTGGTCATGGTCGCAGCTCTATGTGACCATGGTCTTTATGTGGACGGGGTGCTCGGAGTCTCCCGGTGGTATCTTGGGGATCAGTGACTCAAGGAAATCAGGACACACTCTAAATTTGTCACTGCAGCATAACCCACATAATGAAAGAATACAAGCTCCCTCGCATACACTCCTTTGTCTTGCCTTCGCTCCGACTGCTCTCCGCACATAGATTTCCTACATTAAACAGACACACACAAGCACATACACTCATGTTGACAAGTGTTAACTGGGTAATATGGAAATCAGAAGGCGATGAGCACATGTTTAAATGAGTCAGTGTTTTCAGTTCTCAGCCTTTGCATGGGTGGTGTTTTCTCTGCAAATTGTGTAGCCTCTACTCAGGAGTATTCAGTTTGGATTATGTTTGTGGTTTACTGAAGCAGTTGAGGGAATACCTCCAGCATATCTGAGGTGGTGGAGGAAAGGATTTGCTTGCCTTAAGGCTACTGTCAAGGTTGCGGGGTAGTTTAAACCCAGTTAAAATCTCTTTACACCCATGTATATCTGAGAAAAGGCTTTTCATGCTTCTTATGATGGTATAAATCCACACTGCATTCCTGTAGTTAGCATTAGACGGATGTGATTTTCATCATGAGGTGCATACAGGAAATTAAAGCAACATTCTATAATGTCTAGAATTACCTCCTGTTTATAATGATAGTTTTTCAAAATATCCTGCTTATTATAGATTCTCCACCGTAATTACCACTTCATCACTGCCATATGTGCTAGCTACAATGAGCTCAGGACATTAACATAACCAGATTTTGGCAAAATAAGCATGTGAGATAACATGGACTTGTACTTATAACAGGTTCCATGATCCCTTTTCTTTTATTTGGAAAAAGTGGAGCATCATACACATCTTATAGATATAGCTACAATAAATACTCTTTAAATTTACAATGGATCAGGGTTGGTCAAAATGGCCAAGATTTTCTAGCAGAGAATTATCACCCAACTCTGCAGTCCCTCGACAGATCTATGGAGCGTTTTAGCATCCTTCAGCTAAATATTTAGCTTTTTACAGCCTGCAACATGTTTTCAGCATCAGCAGACAGCTGTTTTCATTGTATGAGCAACTAGATGGTGAGCCTAATTTTAACAGCTCAAGTGCCAGATATTTCCCTCTGGAGTGAGTGGAGACCAAAAACCATTGCTAAAATAAAGTGAATAGTATTACATTAGTCAGGAAGCCAGAAAAACAATTCCAAATGGTTGCAAACGTCACTTTGTATTTAATACGTCTTTTAAACATCTGTAAATGATTAAATGTGTAACTGGATGCTTACAGCCCTACCAACACATAATTCAAGTCCTAAAAACTACAAATGATGAATCAGTTTGCCTGTTTGGATTGGTTGATTGACAGAAAAGCAATTGACAACTATTTTGAGAATCTGTTAATTGAGTTTTAGATTGTTGTTTAAAACATCAACCAAGCAGCAACCAGAGTGATAGTCGAGCCCCGACCGAATTCAAACACAGTCCTGTTGATAGAACCTGAAAACTTTGTTTTGAATCTTAAGTGTTTCTCTGTACCATTAAATATTCATGACTGAAGGAGAAACAATAAAATGTCAAATTCTGAATAACAAACCATCCTTAAGTATTATTCAATAATTATTACCAACTAACTCACTCCACCCACGTCAAACTAAGAGCACAGATAAAAAATAAATAAATACAGAAACTTTGGCAGAAAATTGTATGTTCATGTTGAACCCCATCACTCATACTAAGAGGGTTGTAAAAAAACTTTAATGTCATCATCATTTTCAAAATCGCCATTAAGACACAAATTACAAAAACATATTAGATGAACAGACCAGATCCTAAATTCTGATGAAGAAATACACCCGACTTCAGTTCCTTTTTTACCTTAATACAGCCATAGTTTTCTTCAAGTCAGCATGTAGTAGCCATTTGAAGAATCATTTAACTTTGTGCTAGGCTAGCTGATGAAAACATGCATTCCAGTGGTGCCTTTACTATGTTTACAGTTAAATACTTTGTTGCTTATATGACATGATTTCACTTCCCAACTTCTCATAACCAATCCTTGCTTTGTTGTTTGCTTTGTTTTCTTCTTATTTTATTAATCCAGTTCATTTGGGTGTTCCTCAGGGAGCAAATTAAGGGCCGCCTTTATTATTATTTTTGGTTCAGTGCTAAATTATTCTAGGTATACATGCTGCAAAGCTCCATCTGCATCTGATTCCCTTTTCGCCGTGCATCCTCGCAAATCTCCTTTATCTTCAGAATATTAATGTGCTGCACTGTCAGAAGCCATTGTTATGATTGGTAAGGAAATCTTTTTGCATGACTGGGTTCTTTTGTATTATCAGGCATATTGTACCTCTGCAAATCACACCCAAATCTGACATGATAGGGGGAGAGTGTATGTCTGAGTATATGAAAGAGAGGGGAAACGTGAGAGATAGGGACGGAGGGTCATGATGGGGAGGCGGGAGGTGGGGTGCAGAGGCATATGGCAGTTGTTAAAGAATAGTGAGAGAGATGGGAACCTTCAGAAAAGCACCGGAGGGCTCAGAGGGAGAAGTGTGAGGGAATGAGAGAGGGAGTGTACAGGAAAGGGGGCGGGGGTGAGTGATAAAAAAAAAGTGGAGAAGTGAAAAGGAGAGACGTAAATGGTAGGAGGTGAAGAAAAGGGTGAGTGAGGGAAAAAAGTGAGAGAAGAGAGAGACGGATGAACGGGGGAATGAGAAAAGGAGGGAGAGAAAATGCTCGAGGGCTGATATTTAATGTGATAAATGAGTTGTGACAGTCCGCCTCTAACCCCCTTCCAACCAGCGAGGAGGTGGACACAGAAATAGAAAGCATTATGGGTAAAAGGACATATAAAACATTATATATGTATATAGAAAGAAAGAGGTGCATACAGTGGAGGAGAGCTAGAGGAAAATCAGTGCAGGCAAAAGGACATTCATTGACAGCATTATAGATGTACAAAGTGAAGGAGGCGAGTGGGGATGCATACATATAGAGGGAAAAGTAGAGAGTGAAGCAAAGCAATTTAGGTAAAGGACATAGAGCATTATAGAGAGAGAATAGAAGGAGAGAGGTAATGACAGTGGAGGAGGGGGGTGTACTATGCAGCATTGGGTTAATGATCTACTGTACGAGATTCTTTGAAATAACAAGTGGGAGAGGGGGGAAAGTGAAAAGCGAGAGACAGGACGGAAAGAATGACAATTTAAAGCGAGATGTAAATCCTCCACGGTTGATTGCCTCTCCTCTATTGTACGGGTGTTGTGTCTTCGAGGGACGGCTAATTGCAACTTGTCATCATATGGCGCGGAACAATAGCTGAGGGTTTTTTCTTGTTTTCCCCCTCATGTTAGACAGTCGGTCGGTGGGCTAGCCGCTCTATCTGCCGTGGTAGTGGATCACAAACCAGAGGGAGAGAGCCTAGTAGACAATGACAGCCACTGTAGTTTTGGTTGTGGAGTGGAAGCCTGGGAGATGACTCATAGGGAGGAATGAAGAAACAGAGAAAGAGAGAGAGAGAGAGGAGAGGGAGGGCCAGAGAGTTTTGAAGAAATAAAAGTCAGGACTAGAAGAAAAGCGGTGTAAGAAACCCTATGGATGAAGTTGCCTGTTTGATCTCCCAGCTCTCCCCTCCTGAGTCAGCGTTAACCACCTCTTTGTCTTGTCTGTCTTTCTTTCTCTTTCTTCTTCTCCAACTCTGTTGCCAACGTGTGATCAAAGATGGCATTCCATATCTGCCGGGGGGGAATGCAGATTTTAATCAATTAACCACAATACCACAGACGCAATAATATGTGATATATGCGGTTGGGGTGATTTTACAGTAGCTTGCATGCTTTGTGTACAAATGGAGAAACTTATCCCTCCCTTTCTCCCAATCCCTATCCTCCCTTTTTGTCTCCCCAGTGTGGACAGCGAGGTTCTCTCAGGAGCCGGCAGACCAGTCGGTGGTGCGGGGCCAGAGGGTGATCCTGTCCTGTGTTGTCTTCAACTACTCAGGCATTGTTCAGTGGACCAAAGATGGCCTGGCTCTGGGCATCGGAGAGGACCTCCGGGGTGAGACATCATACAGCCTCCTCAGGCTTCCTTCACTCTGTCCAGCATGTGACTAAGATGGCTGTTTGAAAGCTGATGCTGATACTTTTGGATTGAAGCCGCTGATAGGCAAAACGTTATTCTGCATGTTTAAAGCTGCAGAGATGTTGTGAACGTCTTGAGTTCTTTCTGGTACTCTTTAAACCATGGCCAAGCCTGCTCATCCATTTTCTCGTTTAACTTATGCCGCATTTCAGAGTGCAGAGGCGGGATTTGTTTATGTGTACAGCTTATAGTGGGTCAGAGCTCAGCTTTGCTCTCAGTCTGAAACTCTGGAGGCCATCTAGGTGCCACACAGAAAATGTATAAACTTGGAATAAAATGGGATCTTTTTACTTTAGAAGAGATCAAACACCCAACAAGAACCGTCACTGTAGTAGCATGCATGCCAACAATGCTGTAGATAACCAGTGATTTCGAAAACAGAGGTTCTTGTATCGGAAGGATCTGCAGTTACCGGGGGATAAGTGGAGTACCTCAGCTAATATAAAACCAGACCAGAGGCGGGGGACACACCATGCCTGCAGTAGGCCGCCGGTCAAAGTTGGGGTGACGGTGAGCGACCGTTACCATAACTTCTGCGGTCTGTCACACACCATTGTTTTTCATCTGATTCAGCATGTTGAATCCACCGCAGAGCCGTCAGATCCCGTCAGTGAGAGAAAGCACACTGATCGGCAGTTCAGTAAGCACACGAGAAGAGACACAGAAGGAAGGAAACTTAACAAATGGCTAAAGTCAAGATGATGTGGGGTCGAAAACAAACTTGCTATAGCAGCTGAGATTTTTTTTTAGCTGTTGAGTTCTTTCGCAGAAGTGGTACCTAATTGTTTGTGTTATTGTTCGCTCGGGCATGGTAGTTATAATTTCTTCTTTCCACATCGGGTAGTGATGTTCATGTGCTAACTAGCATCCTGAATCTGTCCTGTCGGTTTAGATGTTTCCCTTTTTGAATGACGAATACAGACTACAACTGCCTGCTGGTAAGGAGAGTTATTTCCTCTCCTGCAAGTGCAAGAAATATGTATATGTCGGCCTCGGCTGTAGTCTGCAGAGTATTCAGAGACACAGGTGACATTAGGTGACGTGAGGCTATGCAACAGGCTATGAAACATGGCTTAGAAAAGTAAAACATTATATATGATATCAAAGTTAGGTGTCTCATTAAGCATCTACAAAAATCTGAGTGAAAATTAACATTCATAACTATTACAAAACATGTTTGTATAAAACAGCTAATTTTGCTGTTTAGACCAGTCTCACGACTGTGTGGGCGTGGCCGATTGAGTTTTGATTGACAGCTCCCATGACAACCGGCACAAACAACATGGCACAAGTGAATATCAGTGTACCATACCCTGTATCATCCCCTTCTCATAGCCCTAGAGGACTGCTTCAGTTCCCTGATTATTCGTGCATTAAAACATCTTACCCAGATTATTATCGGGTTGCGTCTGCGCATGCTCCGTGGGTTAGAACTCCCCCTCCCCACTCCACCGCACTGGATTTTGACCGGGAAATAGAGTAAACCAGGAAGCAACGGCGGCGAAAACAACGTGAAAAAAAACAAGAATCATAGTGTTACCTTTAAACCAAAAGTCGTCCGCTTGTGATTTTGACAATTTGACAAAAAAAGACGGATTCAGTCCAACTGTCTGTTGGTGGAGCTCCACCTTCTGTTACTGGAGGTCGAGTTACTCCGTCATTTTCCCATTCAACCCCTGCTCGTGTATACAAGGGGAACTTTAATAACCTGATTATTCCCTTAACCAGGGTAAGGCCATTTTCAGGTTACTGATGTGCATGGAAACGCATTGACTGACTCATGCTAATTGTCATCTCCACCGGTATTTGTGCACATGATGCGGCAAAGCGGAGATAGTTGGCCGGAAAGATCGATGACAGACAGCTAGATAGCTAACAATCGCTGGCAGATCAAAAATATGCAATATGTAACTATATTACAAAAGTTGTGTGAGGGAGAGATATAATTTGACTCTGGAGGGGGGAGCAGAGAGGTTTTGTTGTGTTGAAAATATTACTTTTTTATGATTGGTTCGGAATTTATTGCGTAATAAATCTCTGAACATAAACCTGCCTTCTCCAAACACCAGGGCAGTTAAAAAACTGAATAAACCATATTTTGAATTTATATTCAAACAAATTGTTAATACTTTTTCTATACTTACTGTATGTAGATACGATCCTAAATTACATATTTAGAAGGATATTGTTGATGTGGGTTTCCAGTGGATTTGGATTGAAGTCTACAGCCATGCTAGCAGCTCTTTGAGGCTGTACAAGCAGAGCATTGCTTGTAGCTAAAGGCTAACGTCAGCTGTATATTCATCATCACAATAACCAGTCAGCTACAATAGGCTGACTGAACACGACGCGCTTTGGTTTCCTAGCCTTTGGCTAATATTTATGACAAAAACATCAGATCATCGTAGATCATTTTGCAAAATTTACTAACTATGCTGTTTCATGTCCCAGATATGTGAAATCAGTTTTTTTCCCAAATGCAGAACTCTCAGTATTTTGAATAACACACACTCGCCCAGTATAACATTGCGTGTGTGTAACTGTGATGGCTAATGTATGCTGACAAAATATTTTTAGTAGTTACAGCTAGATTGAGCCAGCAGTGCAGTTTTTGCCAAGAGATGTAAGAGGCTACTGTTACACTACCACAGCAGCTACGCCATCACACCATGTTGTGACAAAAGGTGCACTGATTTAGGTTGATGTAAACTTTGACCATTGTCTACACATATAAGTGCATGATGGGAAACCAAAAGCTCCCTTGGGCACATTTTACCCTGACACCCTTCAGTTTGGTTAAGGAGCATCACATCATCACCTCATATGTCATATCAGCACTGGGTTACACTGGTCATTATCTGTTATATAAAAATGTCATTAGTTTCCTTGAAAGGGCGATTCATCAACTAATATGTGACCCATGTTCTATTACCGTTCACCTCAGTTTGTCTTTGCTTTTTGTCCCTAGTGAGGACATTTCCAGTTTGATTTATTAAGTGTCCTGCCTGTCTATTTGTCAACAACAACAATTTAAGACACAGCTTGTCTGACTTTGACGAAACTTGGGGGAATGATGCATCTCATCGCTGTGTTGCTGCATTTTCAGAATTGCACTGATTAGCCCAAAGGGGGCTGTGCAATTACTGGTCAAAAACAAATGGGCATAATTGTATCTGATTGGTCCAGAGGGAGACTGCATCATTTGTGACATGCGGCTGTTTTTTTTGTTGATGGCACTGTCTTTTCCCCGACTTTGTGCTTCATATTATTCTGTATATATGTATATTCCTCCTCCACTTTGCTTTATCAGAATTTATTTTCATTTCCCTTTAGTCTCCCCTTCCCTTCTCCCCTACACTGATTTTGGATTTTGTTTTTTTAATTTTTTAGCTCTCTCCTCTCCTCTCCTCCCCCCCCTCCCCTCCTCTCCTCTCCTCTCCCCTCCTCTCCTCTCCTCTCCTCTCCTATCCCCTCCACTCCTCTCCTGTCTTGTCATGCTATTCCTCTGCGACCTCCTCATCTAAGCTCCCTTGTTCCTCTCCCTCTCTCTTTCAGCTGCCTCTGTTGTACTGAGCCCTCTCTGCTATTCTTCATTTAACTTCTCTACCTCGTCTCTCTTTCTCTCTCCTTACCCTCGTCTTGCTTGACACACTCTCAGTTCATGCTCTCATCTTTCCGTCAACCCTTCTGTCCCTTCTCCATTCTTTCTGTCTCTCCCTTCTTCCTTCCCCTGAATCATATTGTTACTGTAATGGTCCAGTGCTTCAAGCCAAAGCTTTTAAATAAAAACGTGAATGAACACTGGTCGCTTCATGCACACATACACATACACACAGGTTGTTTGTGTGTGAGGCTCTGTCCCTCAGCCCCCCCTCGTTCTCTGGGTTTTTCATACGGTTTCTCGCTCTCAACATTTCACATGCAAATGCACGTATATGCAAGGCACACACACAGACACACACACATGCAGAAACAAGGACACACAAGGTTAGGCAAGCAGCGAAGCTCAGTTCGGAGGCTGCACATGAAAACGACACAGAGAATTTCACATGCGATCTACGTCTGGGCAGCAAACATGAATTCTGCACCATGGACTAGAGTCGATTTGAGTCCTCTAAAACGTTGCTGTCATAATGCATTCATCTTTTCCCCCTGCTGGTGAGAGAGAGCATGGATGCCACCTAATGGTGAGAATGAACAGGAGTGACACAGCTGGGCTGTGTGGCGGATGGGGGAAGGGAAAGGGAGGATTGTGTGATTGTGTGTGCATCGTGCGGTCGTATGAATGCGTATGTTGGGACGTGTGTTTGTGAAGATCTGCCACATCATGTGGCCATGCGTCTCTCTGGTGTCACTGACAGAAAAAAGTCTGATTGTCATGTATTCATGTATGATACTGACCTGATGTTTTCTTATCAGCATGAGCTGACACAAGCAGCGTGGTGTTGCATCTTTTCAGTTTCTGATACAGACCACATGGGGATATGGGGACGTGACAAATTAGCTGCTGAGAAGATAAAATACTAAAAATTTAGTGACATAAATTCACCTTCAGAGAAGAGGAAGATAGGAAAAAATCAAATTAATAATTATTTTTTATATGATGATTGAGAAGAGTGAATATATGAGAATATATTTATTGCCCTTTTTTGTCACTTTACAATTGAAACATAGTGTATATGCGTTGGGGCGATATGTTAAAATTTTTCAATCGGCCACCATCAGTCCAGCAACTGGCGTTACAGCCAGGTTTGTGTGCTGCAGCGACCCCGTCAGAGTTCAAACTAAATAAAACTCAACAAAACGGTCTTTGTTAGTCTTTAAACTGATCCAACAGTGTTAAATAAATCCTGAATTCAATAATTAAGATTTGAAAATATGCCAGCCCCTAACACTTTTCGCCCGCTGTCTGATGAGCAGCTGTAACTTTAAATAGATGTGTGTGTGCCATAAAAGTTATTATGATCATTCAAAGTCTACTGTGTGTGTGTGCGTGTGTGTGTGTTCGTGTGTCCCAGCCTGGCCCAGGTACCGCGTGCTGCGTGTGCAGGAGCTGGGCCAGTACAACCTGGAGATCCTGTCAGCTGATCTGTCTGATGACTCCCTGTACGAGTGCCAGGCCCCTGATGCCGCCCTGAGGTCCAGGAGGGCCAAACTCACTGTCCTCAGTACGTTTGTGTGCACGTGTGTCAGTGTCATTTTCTATAGAAAGTATTTGTTGTGTGTTTCTCACACTTTCCTCTCCCGCTCCAGTCCCCCCAGACAACCCCGTGATCGATGGGGGTCCGGAGGTGTTGCTTAACGCTGGGGAGTCATATAACCTGAGCTGTGTGTCTCGAGGGGCTAAACCTCCTTCTATGATTGAGTGGCTCAAAGATGGTCTGCCTGTGGAGGGGGCCGCCAGTACCACTGTAAGTCTAAAATAGACACCACATCGACCAGGAAACACAACACACATGTTCATGAAATGTTACATTTACAGTATTTTATCTGTAAATGTTTCACCATTGTCTTTCTGCCCTGCATCTTCAGGAGGTGCTTCCAGACAGGAAGAGGGTGACCACACGTAGCTACCTGCCCATCCAGCCTGTCGACACTGACACTGGGAGGAACTACAGCTGCGTGGCCACCAACCTGGCTGTTCCCAGCGGCAAAAGCACAACCGTCAGCCTCAACGTACACCGTAAGCACTTAAATATTATAAAGAGGGAAGCCAGTGAATGTTCTCATTTGTCCAAGACAGCGTTATCCCCAAAGCAATTTCAGTGAAAAGCAACTGGACTTGGTTATTTGTCTAGGAAGACGTTTCACCTCTCATCCAAGAGGCTTCATCAGTTCATGTACGCATCTGACCAGGCTGGGACTGGTCCCATAAAGAGGGAAGCTCGCTGTAACTCAAGAAGTATCATTGTTGTGTAGCTAAAACAGTAGATATATTACATTACCATTGAAAGATTGCCATTTTTAACACAATATAGACTTACACTTCCCTGCTACATACTACATATGTTCATACTACGTATCTATATGAAATATACATGTCACATCTAACATACTGTATGACAAGCTGGGGACAAACTAACAGTTTGTCATTCAAGCCATTACCAACCCTTTACAAGAAAACACTCAAAGTTTTGGCCCAGAAGCCTAACAGTTCACATCATTGTAGTATATTAAATAAACGGTAACTGCTGAGCTGGAAAGATGCAATCAAATATAAAAACATCTGCCTGGTCTTCAAAATTCTGCGTAACACCGCTCCTCCTCCTTTAAACTCATCCATAATCCAACATAACAGCAGTAATCAGATCACCAGAAGCACCACACCAGGTGACCTTCTAATCCCATTTAGGAAAAGCACATATGGTCAACAATCATTTTCTGTTAGATCAAAACAAAAGAATTCACTGCCTACCACTATCAAAGATATACTTACATACTCCACCTTTACAGCACACCTTAAAACATGGCTGTCTGACAACTATAACCGCACACATCTCATCTCTGTCAGATGTGATGTGTGTGTTTGACGTGACGATCATCGTTGCTGCCGCTCCACCTCTGCTACCTGCCAGAAAGTTCTGTCTCGTATGTGCTTTCAATGTGACCTCTGTGGCCTCTTTCCCCCGTCTCCTGAGTGTTGTTTTTGTCGCACGAACTGTCTCGATGCGTTTGCCATCATCTGTGCTTGCTCGTTTGCTCTTGTGTGCGATATGTCTCTGTTTGTCTTTTTCCCCTTTTGCTTAGGCCTGCCGTAATTATAAATGTGCTCCTGTTACCGTACAGTTGATTAAAGGGGGCTATCCACAAAACTATAAACAAATAAACTAAACTAAACTAAACATACATGACTTTTTTTTTTTATCATTTTAGACTAATTAAAAGCAACATGGCGTCATATTTTGAACCATCTGCCAGCAGCTGAATGTTTTATAGCCATCACTAAGTAATGCACGGCAGCCATTTTGCATCAGAGCGTCGTTCAGATTGCAGCATATATTGGACGTAATAAGACTGTTGTTATGTGAGTCTCTCTCTTTCTCCTACAGATTCACCAGCAGTGACCTTGTCCATTGAGCCTCGCTCTGTCCTGGAGGGCGACAGAGTCACCTTCACCTGCCAGGCTCACGCCAACCCTCCTATCATGGGCTACAGGTCTGCATCCACACTCTGTACAAGCACATTCTCATTTTCACAGAGCCAAGTGTGACAGAAATATATTATTGTTTATTTAATTTTGAAAGGAGCCTGTATTCTTAAGTCCACCTTAAGTGGCCAAAGGAACATTTTTTATAGTTTCCATTTAAATCAGTATGTTGTTCCAGGGTGTGTAGATATTTTCATTGTGTGTAACATTTTATCCACAGTTGGGCTAAGGGGGGCGTGGTGCTGCAGGGTGCCAGAGAGAGCGTGTTCACCACCAAGGCCGACCACTCCTTCTTCACCGAGCCCGTCTCCTGTCTGGTTTTCAACGCCGTGGGAAAGACCAACGTCAGCATCCTGGTGGACGTTCACTGTGAGTCACAAAACACTCATCTCACCTTGTTCATGTGCTTGTGGCCCACTTCACTCACTACAGTCTGGAGACAGAGGGATCAAACACACCATTGTTGTTGTTTTCTCTCTCCTCTGAGCAGCTCTTCTTCCCCTTTAGTCCTACTGCATTATTACTCAGGCACAACAAAGAACGTCTCTTTCTGCTTCCCTGTCTCCAGTCGGTCCAATTCTGTTGGTGGAGCCGCAGCCAAAAACTGTAGATGTTGACTCAGATGTCACCCTCAACTGCAAATGGGCTGGGAACCCTCCGCTCACGCTCACCTGGTTCAAAAAGGGTTCAAACATGGTAAGAAGCTCAGAGCCCACACTTCCCTCTGTTCTCGTGTTCACACTATTTTTACAGTTCACACTTTTTTCTCCGGTGTTTACAAAAGCAGCCATTCAGGGGCAATATCTTTTCTGTTCACCTAGATGTCTTTTTCTCTTCTCTTTTTCCCTGTCATGACTCATTTCTCTCAATTTCCTTTATTCCTTTTATCACTTAATGTCGGATTATATTTAATACATTCAGTGACATATTACTAAATTTGCTTACCAGCTGCTTTAAAGTTGACTAATTAACTTGTTATATCTTGTTAGAGAGGGATTTGATCCTGTGAGACCCAACACAAATGTTGCGGTTTTAATGTAGCTACGTATGGGAGCGGCCGGACCAACAGCGGTTTAGGGGTGTTGCTCCTCATCAGTGCATTAAAAATTAAGCAAAAATAACATCTGAGCAAAACAACACATGTTCTAAAATAATAAGTCAAATAAATAAATGAATACAATGTAACTTTAACCTTATTGCACTAGTATGGATGTAATTCTGCACTGGAACATAATCTCGCTACTAATTGCCGACAAGCATATGTTTATTAATACTACACACCAATATAACCTGTTTTCCCTGCAGACGGGAGAGGACACAAAATTAATGGTCATTCTATTGACAATCGATCCGCGGTGCAGGCGTGAGCGGACACACGCACAGGCACACGCACACACACACACACACACACACACACACACACACACACACACACACACACACACACTGTGGGAGTGGGCGCTAATGCTCAGAACTCCACCGAGAGTGGCAATAAAAAAACAGTCTAGAACAGAGCTCTATGGAAATGACTTTTGTTGATGATGTTGTGGTTTACATGTTGCTGTTGCTGGTGCAGTGTAGGGGCATTTTGTTACCGTTGAACAGAGTCAGGTTAGCTGTGTCCCTGTTTTCCAGTCTTTATGCTAAGCTAAGCTAACTGTCTGCTGGCTCTGGTTTCTATTTACAGCACAGACGTTTTCTCATCTAAATTCCAACAAGAAAACATTTAAGTGTATTTCACAAAATGTCAAACTTTTCCTTTAGCCACAAGGCCGCCAGGACGCCCTGTTCTATTCTATTTTTACTTTTATTAAATAATTGAATTTAATAAATGATCCATCACTGTTTTCATGTTACCATCTACCAGCCAGAAGCTGCAGGCATGGCTAATGGGTTTATGTGAACATTAATATTGTTGCTTTCATTGAACTACAGTTCAGTGGGTTTAGAGTAAATTAAATCTGCCTCATGGAGTGACTTATGAACACCTAAATCTATGTAATCACTCTTGTTCAGGTATTCCACTCTCTCTAGGTGGCTACATATTTAGCCATAATTTTCCCACAGCTAATTTCCTGATGGATGTGGTTGCTAGGCAACTGCAAAACCTTTGTGATGGGTTAAAAGCAGATGTAGAAGCATTGTTAACCATTTAGGGTCGAGCACGTATACGTAAATGCAAATATGTAACATGATAAGGTATAGAGGAGACTGTACAATACATTAGCCTCTCGTCTACGTATGCATATGTGGCCTTTATTTTGTTCATCCCCTCCTGTTGTTTAGCAAATTTGTCTTGTTTACATTTTTTTCACTCGCCCACAGGTTCTGAGTAACAGCAACTACCTGTATCTGAAGACGGTGAGCCAAGCGGATGCTGGCCAGTATGTATGCAAGGCCATCGTCCCACGGATCGGAGTAGGAGAGACTGAGGTCACACTCACAGTCAACGGTCAGAAAACATCCACACAATTTAATGTGTCACTGTCTGTAGATGAAAAGCATGTACTTTATAAAAGGTCAGCTTGTCAGTAATTGAAAAAAAAGAAACGCTGCATGTCCAAAGTGGTGGCCATTTAATTAGAAAATAATACAATTCCTCTTAGACAGACTTGGTAAGGTCAATGTATTTAAAAAAAAAAAAAAGAAAGAAAGAGAGAGAGAGAGAAAACACCCACCAGGCTTGAATATGATTTTTTGCAGTTTATCATATTTTAAGTGTAATTATAATTCTTCCACTCACAAATCTTCCCATTTTTGGCAAATACAGGTCCCCCCATCATCTCCAGTGATCCAGTCCAGTATGCAGTGAAAGGGGAGAGAGGAGAAGTGAAATGCTACATAGCCAGTACACCTCCTCCTGATAAGATCGTAAGTGAAAACGTGAAAAAAATGGAAAAACAGTCCTATGAAACATTTCTGGCACCAAACCCACAATAAAAATGTCCAGCCCAGAATCAATTATTAAGACCAAGAACTGCCAAACAAGGAAAAGCTTGGATCACAAAGAGCACAAGGTCGTACCTTTTAGTCTGACAGGGATTTGTATTTTACTGTTACTGTACCCTCCTGTTCCTAAATGGCTCCACTCCTGCACAGTAAATGCTTTTAGGCACTGTCCCCTTTTCTTTTGGAGTGGTGACTCACCCTTAAACTTTACAGAATTTCCCTCCATCTCATCACATAAACAAACCAACACTAACACTAAGCCGGTACGCTTTTAGCTCCTGCGTCAGAAATCAGCGCGGATGCTTTCTCCACTCGGCTGTATCGCTAAGATGCGGTAGTAGTAGTTCCTCTGTGACGGATCCATCCTGACTCAGTGTGTGCTCTTAATGCAGGCAGCAGAGGTTGGGACAGAAAAAGATTTATAAAATATAAAGGAGGGGAGAGGAACAGTTGTCCCAGTAAACGCCTCAGCCAGGAGATTATCCTTCTCTGGAATAAGTGGGCAGATTATGGGAACATGTGGGCTTATGCATAATTAACTCGCCTTAGTACAGTACTTCAATGCTGAATAATACAGCTGCTTTTAGTGGCTTTAAAGTTGGAGAAAGTGCAAGATTCTCGCCATCTCAGTCACCCCCTCCCACCTCCACTTGACTCTGTAGAAACATGCAAACTGTTGCTGGTCTTAGCAAGTCACGCAAAATGTGTTTATATGTGAGTGTGATGTAAATTGATGTGGTCTGTTTCTCTCATACCGTCCCATAGTATGGGTAAAAGTTAGGTAGATATATTTTAACAATATGTTCTCTTCACTAAAAATCAATCAGTCACTCTAATGTGATGAAATATATGATTGTTTCTTTTTTTTCATCCTTTCTATGAATATATTAAGTAGATGTAACGCCACTCTACTTTATATATATTCATATTGAAGCAATATTATAATATTTCTGAATCACAGTAATAGAAATACAAAAATTGATCAATTAATAAATTAGAGGAAGTTTATATGATTCAACTGGGGTTTTCTGAATGTGTTCATATGACACAAGATAATAATAACAATAATAATAATAATAGTGAATTCCAAT
Source organism: Echiichthys vipera (assembly GCF_963691815.1). Taxonomy (NCBI): domain Eukaryota; kingdom Metazoa; phylum Chordata; class Actinopteri; order Perciformes; family Trachinidae; genus Echiichthys; species Echiichthys vipera. Next base: position 17,108,379 of record NC_139847.1, read on the forward strand.
GGGCTATAACATAACCATATTTACACATCATGGGATAGAAAAAGGGGGAGATGGAGCAGCATTAGAGGAGATTAGAGAATGAGAAAGAGATAAAGAGATAAAAAGACGGCATCACACGAAGGCATGTCTATAAAAATGAGTTTTAAGAGGTGATTCAAAAGAGGACCCTGATTGAGCAAGGCCTAGCTCCGCGGGCAGGTCATTCCAAAGCCAGGGCGCTCTGATGGAGTAAGCACGGTCATAACAACACGTGGTCAAATATCACTTTTCCTGCCATTTTGCCCGTGGACAACATAAAAAGGGATGCCATAAGACATAGACTCATGTGGACAATATTTAGTTGAGTTTTTGAATAAATCCATTCATCATAACAACACATTCATTTAACTAACATATTGTTTACTGTTATTATGACTGACTCTAAAGGATTAGTTCAACATTCTGGGTAAGAAGCTGGTTAGTCTAGCTTTGCACAAAGACTGAACACCAGAGGCAACAGCTAACCTGGTTCTGCAGAGCTTATACATTGTTTGTTTAATCTTCCTCGCATTTCAGTTATATTGTTCTTAATTTTGCATTAAATGACCTCCTCTTTGTATGTCCGCAGTATCTGCTTTAGCCTACCTAAACCTAATAGACTGATACATAAGGGTTTGAGTGGCAACATATAGCATCGTTTCATTATTATTAGTTATTTCTTTTATTTGGGCTATAAAATGTCAGAAAATGTAGAAAGATGTTGATCCGTTTTTCCCAAAGCCAAAATGACGTCCTCAAATGTCTTGTCTTGTCCACAACTCAAAGATATTCAGTTTACTATCATAGAGGAGGAACAAAATCAGAAAATATTCACATTAAAGAAGCTGGAATGAGAGAGTTTTGACTATATTTTCATAGATCTTACTCAAAACGATTAATTGGTTATCAAAATAGCTGTAACGGTGTGTGTGTGTGTGCGTGTGTGCGTGCTGCAGGTGTGGGCGTGGAAGGAGAACGTGTGGGAGAAGGAGAAGGGGACGCTGCTGGAGAGGTACACGGTGGAGCAGAGCAAACCATCAGCGGAGGGCGGCGGCGTCCTCTCCACCCTCACCATCAACAACGTGATGGAGTCTGACTTCCTGTCCACCTACAACTGCACGGCCTGGAACTCGTTCGGCCCGGGCACCATGATCATCACACTGGAGGAGACAGGTGTGTTTTATAAATCCATTCATCATCTCTCAGTTTCATGAGAAGGTTTCATCAGGAGGAGATCAAAGGAGAAAACAAGTGGATTTCTCTGTATAAAACTCTAAAGTAACTTCCTGTTGAATGCAAAAGAAATGATGTAGCTTCTAGGTTGTCTAACACTTCTTAAAATATGTTCATGTTATGTTAAGTTTCTGATCATTTCTGTTAGATGATTAGCTTTTTTGCAACAAGCTCTGTTTTGTCTTTCAGGATTAGGTTAAATGTAAAAGTATATTACCTGAATGTGTCTGCAGGTACTGCTTACAGGGTGTGTACAGCCCCAACAACCCTCAACAATAAGTGCCAAGGGCGATAGCATCCATTACTCATTCATTACATTAATTTAGCTGATACTTTTATCCAAAGCGTGCTTCAACCATGGAGAAACTACCCGAAAAATCATCAAATAAGCAAAAGCAAAACTGCTTCAAGTGCTACATTTTAGAAACATTATTTTTTTCTATTTATTGATTAATGGGCCATGGTGCAGTCTGAACAGATGAGGAGCGGTAGCTTGGCCTTAAAGTTGTACTTCGTAAGAATTGAGATATGTTGTTTCTAGCGGCCTCTTTGGTGGTAAGATGTAACTGCAGGCGAGCCTGTTCTTTCGGAACCCTCCATCTTGTCATGTTCACTGTCACTGGGTTGACTTTTTTTTTTTTGCTCTTTTGTAAACTTTATTGAAACACATTTACCTCTCTACTTCCAGTCCGTCCCCTATATGTTCCCCTCTTAAATCCATACACACGCACATGTTCCTATTACACTTCTGCTCTTACTACAACTCTGACTCAGAAGATGGGAGTTCCTGATTTCTGAATACAAGTGAACCTGCATAACCATAGTGGCAATCTGGTTCAGCAGACCAACCGCTGTCGGCAGCATTACTAACATGGCGGCTTATTTACATCTAGATAGGAAATGTCGCCACAGACACATATTTTGGAATACTCAGAAAAAAGGCAACACGTGATTTCATTAGTGGGTCACATGTTCAGTCACCATTATTTTAACTCACTATTTGATAGATATTAACTTAAAAGACAATTAAAAAGATGAAAATCTTACGGAGTACAACTTTAACCTTAGTCATAAGAAAACAAGCCGTCATTGGAAACTGTTAGGAAAAGAGCCGGTACTTTCAAGACATATAGACAGGGGATTATATGAGCCCCTCCCCATCCCAGTGGGAATAACACAGTTAATTGTTGGCCATGTTGTAAATCCCCTAGAAAGGCTCTATTATATTTACCTGATGTGATGTGTGAAGTATTTGGATTGGTCAGGTGTTTAATCCACTGGATTAGCCAACAGCAGACATGTTGTATTCACTTTATTTGTTCATCATGTAATTTAAGTTCTTAAGATGTTTTTGTTGCTTTTAAATCTGTATTGTGCAGCTATTGACAGACTTTTGCATCCCTTACTCAATCCACCCCTCTCTTTCTCTCATTCCAGAGGAAGTCCCAGTGGGGATAATAGCCGGTGGGACGGTGGTCTCTACCATCTTCTTATTTATCTTACTGCTGGTGCTCGTTCTGATCTTCTACCGGCAGCGCAAAGGCAGTGAGTCATACTCTCCCTGTGCTTAACACATACATTATCAAGACCAGATCTGCATGTACAGTAGAAGTTTTCATGAGTTCCTCTCACCATATGAATGTAGGTACTCACTCCTCCTGCTCATGAAAACACACCGGCCAAGATGCGTGTGTCCAGCTGTATTCAACCTTGCCGTGTTTTACTTCCAGGTCGGCGCGGGGTCACGCTGGGTAAACCTGACATAAAGGTGGAGACCATAAACAAGGAGACCCACAGCTTAGAGGAGGACTCCGGCAGTGTATCCACGGCTTCGCGCATGGTCAAGGCCATGTACTCGGTGAGCAGCAGCAGGATATGTGTGCTTGGGCCGGACACTGTTTACACAGCCTGTAGCTGTAGAAAAAACCTCAGATTAACTCAGTAACCTCTCCCAACACCATACTTTACTTTTTGTCTAAAAAACAAACTGTGTTTTCCCCCTTGAACCTCTCCTTTTAACACTTTGAATTCCATTTTCTCTTTTCCTGTCATACTCCGTTGCCTCCTTCCCTCTTCTGTTTCGTTATGGCACCTTCTCTCTCCTTTTTGTTTTTGTTTTGTTTTGTTGTTTGACGGTTTAGTTTCTCCCCTCTGTGTCCTTCTCTCCTTCTAATCAGCCCTTTAAAGATGACATAGAGCTCAAGTCTGACCTCCGCAGCGACACCCTGGACACCCGCCAGGAGTATGACCTTAAGGTGAGCTCATTAAACACTCATTTATATCAAATCAGGAAGCAGATAGTCTGCATTATAAACAAATTGACTTTTTTTCTTGATAGAAAAACACAGATATGTTGAATATATAGTAAAAATCAATAAACGCTTGATAATAAAATGATGCCAGAGTCATAGTGAGGTCTTGTAGAGTTCATTTTGGTGCAAGGTTTCATTCTAATTATACCTCAAAGAGCTGCAAATATCCTAATCATTACTGACCTGGTGGCTGTGAGTGATGGCTTTCATCCAGTGATGTACAGTGCACATGTGCATCTGAAGTAACCAGGAGAAGTCCAGAAAGAGAGACTTGAATAGATAGCTCTGGTCTGGTTTGACACAGTGGACTACATAGGTCAAAGTTCAATGCAGGTGTCATTTAAAAAAATGGTCCCAGTTTGTAAACGGGATAACAAAATAGTGCTTGGCACACAGTTACTAATTATTATCTACTTTTTATATGTTAAATGTACCCAGTAGATTTGTCTTTACAAAACTTCACATTTTGTTTTGTAGCTTAATAAACAACCACCGTACAAGAAACAAGTCATTATCATTGAATCATTTCAGCAATACAGGTTCAAACAATAATAGGTAAGACAAATAAATCCAATGTAATTTGCAATAGAATTAGAGTTGTATATTGCACATAATGAATGTCAACATTTCACAGATGTGGATGTAATTATTGCCCTTAATTAAAAGTATGCATAGAGGTATGAATAAATGTGAACAGATTCATGTTATGGATGTAGTTATTGCACTGATATACATATATAAGAGTAGACTTAGAAGGCTGACATACCTTTTGGGATTTGTGGTGCTCCTTTCCCTTTGCCATGGCTTCCTCCGGTGAAGATAATGCTCCTGGTACTGCTCTAATATGTCCCCGTATTTGCTTTGCAACAACTCCCGATCAGTGTTTCCACCGCCGTTACCGCCTTATACTCATGTATCACTTTTGGTAACAGCTCCGTCTTGTCGTCTGTCCAAGCAAATAAATCTCTGGTCCTACTTTTCGCCGTTGTTGTTCCTGAAATATGACATATGACTTATGATTACGGTCGGGTTAAAACAATTCTGCCTCTGATACAAAATAACCTCAGCTGTTTGAAGCCTCAAGAACATTAAGAATTATTTCTGTCCTCGAAACTACTTCCTTTAAACTTAGTATTACATTCAATATCTGTGAGAATATTAGAGAAGGATATTTAAAACAAAAGTATTCTGCAGTGTGTTCTGCCTTTCAGTCTCTAGCTGTGAGGTAACTAACTTATCTGATTGCTTAGACTGTTGCCTCACTCTACCTGAAGATATTTAAACACAAAATAGAAAAAGGTATAGGGTGTTTTGGCATACTCTGCCCATTCAGCTGGCATGAATCATTTATACATTTCGACACCGTGGGGCTGGGCTTAGATGATGAATGTATTTTTACGCGTAAAGCTGCCAAAATGTTCTGCTGAAGTGCCATCCGCATGAATATTTTGTGAGGGCAAACACACCACCCCTCAAGCTGGAGTGCTGCCCTGGATCACTTTGAAGAAACACAGACATGAATCCACCCCAGGAGATTGTTAGATCACCCCGACAACCGCCTCAGCCAACTGCCGCCTGAAGCACTGAATCACTGAATCACTGAAACAAAGTTGGGTGGGTGGGGGAGAAGTCGGGTACATGAGAGGCAACGGCATGACAGAATCATGTCAGAAATAATAGTAGAGTGACATGGAGTGGGTGTAGTGAGCGTGGAAAGCATCCTTTCTTCACCCAGACAATCTGGGGTCACCGTGATGTTGGCAGGGATCCACCCTGCTGGAGAGGCCTGGAGGAAAACACGGATGAAAGCTTTAAGCAAAAATGGTCAAATCCGAGTGTACGGGTTTTCTTGTTAACCAGTTCAAAAAAATCAATTATCTTATCACTGTTTGTATGGTAAAGTACAGTATGTCTTGTATACTAACTGCAAAAACAGCACACTCTGAAAGTGAGTATATAGTATCTACTATTATTTTGTAGAATAAGATTAGGCAGATTTTTTTCACGTCATGCACCTGTAGCTTTTATTCAACTCTAGTCATTTTGGCCTAGACATATTTATGTAAAGGTCACGAGAGGTACTAAAGATCTTTTCAAAGTCGATAGGTACTAGCGCCGGTCCGGAGCCTGTGCCATTTTGGTGCAGGCTGATTGCTTGGCACCGGGAAGTGCAGTGTACTAAAAAAAAAAGAAAAGCATATCCGATCGACTTCACAGTCAACGCTGCAAGAAATGCGAAGGACACACAGAAAGACAGACTCCAGATTCCTTGGATCATAGTGAGATACAGTTCATAGGAGCTCACGCAGTTACGTCCCATCATTTTAATTTTTGAGCACTTGTCTTCTCAATAACTTGATTTGCATATGTTTCTGAAAAGAACTCTCAAAAGAAAAGATCTCAAGCAGCCAAGTCACAGTAACAAGGGCGAACTGCCCTCACGACTCAATCTTGGACACTGAACTTGGATGCAGACCAGCTCGTGACACGCAGTTCTCCCTGACCTCTGACCCTCTACAAAATATTTTCTCTTTGGGGATCAGAAAGGAGCAGAACATTTTTATTTTACAGCCCTTTTGACCCTAATGATGCATCCATATAGAAAATGATATTTCCCCTCATATATTTTCTTGATGCTCACTCTGCTTTTGTCTCTGCCTCTGTCTCCAGGACCCCACCAATGGGTACTACAACGTGCGAGCCTCCACCCATGATGAAGGCCGCCCTGCCTCCCGCTCCACCTTGCACTATTCTGATTACCGCTCCCCCACAGGAACACCAGGGGGAGCTGCATCTATTAGCAGTAGTGCAGGAGGCTCAGGAGCTACGGCCAGCGGAGGAGCCCCTGGTCTCCCTGGCCCCCTTACCTCCCCTGGCCGCCCCCAGGCCTGCTATGACCCCCGGCCCCCCTCCAGACTCTCCCACATTAGCTACGCCCAGTTCAACACCTTCACACGTGCGGGCCAGAGCCAGCAGCCCCCGCCTAACCCCGCCCCTGTGGCCAGCGACTTCCCAGGAGACTGCAGCCTCCTGGACTCCACTTCCCAGCTGGCCTACGACAACTACGGATACCCCTCGCACTACCAGACCTACCGCATGGGTTTTGCCCCGTCCAGCCTGGCGCCGCTGGAGGCCTGCCCTTCCTATGAAATGTACGGGGTGGGATCTGGGGTGGGACCTGGGGTGGGACCTGGGGTGGGACCTGGTGTGGGACCTGGTGTGGGACCCGGGGTGGGATCTGGGGTGGCGGGACCTGGGGTCGGCGTTGGTCCCGGGGTTCCTGCTCCCTCAGGATCAGAGACTGGACTAGGGAAGTATGGCAGCTCCACTCGCTTCTCTTACACCTCACAACACTCCGACTACTCCCACAGCCGGCACACACAAAGGATGCAGACTCACGTGTGAGACAGAGAGACGCATAACCACCTCACAGTCTTAGCGGAGCATGAGGAAGCATCTTATAAATAGTCACATCTAAAAACACACACAATCATAGATTTACACGCACACATTTTCACACACAAACAGACTACAGAACACAGAAAAACACCACACACATGCACAGAGTCAGAAGACTATGCCCATGAGACAGGGAGTGTATGAGAAACCAGAGGGAGGGAGAAAAAGAGACCAATTTTAGCGAGACAGGGAAGGGAAATTCCACACAATTTTGAATTCCCTCACTCCCGATGTGTTTGTATATCAGAGCTCTGAAAGAGCGGACGGCGCAAGTCACAATCAAGACTGGGAAAGAGAGCGAGAACCAGAGAGAGGACGAGAGATCACAGATCTTTGGAGCCCTATAGCTTTTGCTATGAACTGACTTTGTAAATGATGAGAGAACGTTTTTAGGCAAAACTGACTGACTGTCAAATATGGTACACGCTGATCGGGAAAAACCTCAACCAGTGGAAGTCATTCTGGCCGCCATTTTTATTCATTTCTTTTTTGCTGGTTGTCTTATTCAATGATCATAGAGCACATATATATAGTATCCCAGAATGCCCTTCTGTACAGTAGTACACGCCATCATGCCTATTAGGCGGCGTGTGTCGGGGCTGGGGTGGGGTCGGGAGGGTTGTCATCATTTTGCACTGCATCTACAGTATTCATGCTTAGACGTCCCTTATCTATATCTGTGTAATGTCTTCTTTTTATTTGCACACCAGACTAGAGCTTTGTATTCTATTTTTTAACATTACAGAATTATTTTTGTCAATGTAAAACATGTAATGTGTATGTATGGACCAAAAGTTTGAACGTGAGCCCACCTAACTCGGGCGTTCGCCTGGGTGATTCCACTGAGACAGAGCGGAGAGTTGTGTCGACAACTGAGCCTGACTTCAGGACGTATTATAAATCAGAAGGGTATATCGGTGTATAAAAGAAACCTAGTGCCAAGTGTTCATGTTGTTCTTCACCTTAGATCATGTATATGCAGTAGAAGCTCCTTCTATTGGTGACTGTTGCTTTAAAAACCAGGCTCGGGACCTTGAGTCATTCCCAGACATTTTCGTAGGCCGGAGCCTTTTTCTCTGAGCTCCAATCTACGAGCTCGGTGCAGACAGAGAGAAAAACACAGATGTTGGGTTTAGAACTGAGTGGCCTTATAGGGGAACATGTCGTACATTTCCATTTTGAATCATTCCTCATCGTCTGTCTGCCAAAACGGCCGGAGGAGAATGTGTATGGAGAGGTTCAATGAAGGCTTGTCCACAATATTGACATGTAGTAGTGTATGACTGTGAGTGTGTGGGTGTGTGAGTGTGTGAGAGAGACCAAGAAGGAGTATGTGGGCATTGGCACGCACATCGATTTGTACAGTGTGTTTGTATAGATGTGTGAATGAGCGCGTATGTATGGTAAGCATACTGTAAACACACAGCGCCCGACTCCAGGGTGCGCAAGACTATCGTACGCACGTCGCTGTGTATACAGTATACAGTATGAGTGTGTGTGTGCCTGTGTGCATGTCTGTGTCTAAGTTTGCGGGCGTGTGTTTCAGTATATGTCCATATCATTTCTCTCACAATCCTGTTACAGTACTTTTATACCTCTGGTAGGACTGTATCCTGTATTATTGTGTCTTTGAATTTAGAAAAATCCAATGTTTATCTTATTGTACTGTTCTTCGTAGCAGAGACAACTGTTCAAAAGATGTACAACGAACATTATCAAACTCTCATTTTTTAATTTCATTATCTTCAATATTTTTTAAAAATGGTATGTAATTATTTTTCCACAGTATTACATAAATAAAAGCACTGTTTTTTATATAAAAAAATCAGAGTTTGTCATCTTTGGGCAGATGGCTTCAAATGGACGTGTTCATTATTTTGTGTTGGCAACACCTGTTGTTATTGGAGCCCAAGGAGGAGACCTCATTTTATATCTGTGTTACATGCTTATGCACAGTAGATTGTTATATTAAAATAATAATGTGTTTGTTAAATAAACCTAATAGCTTACATTTTTATTACCCATGTTTCTTCCTGACAAATTCACAGCATTAGCTCCAAATAATAAGCAATAAAAACTGCTCAGGTATATGAGTGATGGGTCTTTTAAAGATATACGGTAAGTGGAATTTTATTTTTTAACAAAGAGGATATAATATATGTAATAATAATATGTTTGTGTCATGCCGCCACCCCATATAAAAGGAAGGCATTAAAGGGGAAGTTAATGAAGCAGGTTCATAAGCAGCAGAAAGTCCAAAAAACCTGGCAATTACCAAAAGAAATACTGAAAAAAGCTCAAATGAAACCTGTAAAATGCAACAAAACTAAATTAAACTGAAGACAAATGAAAGCTGCAGCCTCCTCTGCCCCCACGTAAATGGCATTTCACTATCTCAGCCTGGTCTCAGCCTCACTCGCTCTAAGTGGAGCCGGCCACCTGCTCAGGTGTAAGGTGAGCTAAACTGAGAGCATGCATACAAAATAATGATCTAAACTTTGATGTAAGATTTATTAGTTACTGTTGAAGTCCCAAGGGCGGCACAGTGGTGTGGTGGTTAGCACTGTCGCCTCACAGAAAGAGGGTTCCTGGGGCTGGGGCCCCTCTGTGTGGAGTTTGCATGTTCTCCCCGTGTCTGCGTGGGTTTTCTCCGGGTTCTCCTGCTTCCTCCCACAGTCCAAAGACGTGCAGGTGTTCGGTTCATTGATGACTCTAAAATCACCCGTAGGTGTGAATGTGAGTGTGAATGGTTGTCTGTCTCTGTTTGTCTCTATGTGTCCTGTGACAGACTGGCGTCCTGTCCAGGGTGGACCCCGCCTCACGTCCGATGTCAGCTGGGATCGGCTCCAGCCCTCCGCGACCCCGACCCCGGGATAAGCGGTTGAAGATGATGGATGGATGTTGAAGTCACAATTTACTGTGTCTGTGAGCGCACGTCCAGATGAATGCACCAAACGTAATAGAACATAATTTACTGCAATACTAGTTTACCTATCATTTTAGATTTGAACAGTATCTCTATTATAGGTCATACCCATATGAATCACATTGGCCTACGTTTACTTACATTATTCCAAATATACTTACAAGCAAACTAACTCTAGGCCACTTTAAGGACGGGGGTGACAGATTGTGTAATACACCATACCGCTAGGTGGCGTTATAAACATAACGCGCCTCCAGAAACACAGAAGAAGATACTCCTCCAGCAGCCAAGATGGCGGCCAATATGTTGAGGTCGCTTACCAAACTAGGACGTCCTTCAACTAAATTCATATTAAATCAGAATTTGATGAGCCCTGGCTGCACTGTCGTGCAAAACAGGTAAGATACCAAAAACACAACGCGTGTATAACACTTGTATTGACAGGCGTCTCCGGGCGAGCTCCACATGAATGTGCACAGTGAAAGGCTAATGTTAGCATATTACCAAACAAGCCGACTTACTCTCCAGAATAACTACGAGTCGCCTGCTACAATTTGTACTTTCTCTCTGAATGGAAACCGTCTTAAACAGACACGAATATAACTGTTATAGCAATGGCAACCTTAAAGGTCGCGTACGTTACATGATAGGTGAGCTTTCCTGCTGTAGCTGTTAGCCGTCCGGTTATCTAACGTGTTAGTGTTTACCACTCCGGCTCTAACGTAATACATCTGTTATGCTCTAATATCAACGTATATACGTATCTTACACGAGACATAGACAAAACAGGTCCGTTTCTGTTTAGGGGGCTGTAAATTAAACCTTGCATTAACGTTATTTGACCAGTGTAAGTGTCAGTATTCTGGATACATTTCAGAAATCTGTCCAATGCAACGAGGAATGCAAAGTTCCTTACATTGGAGAAACAAAACAACCACTGCATAAACGCATGGCCCAACACAGGAGAGCTAACTCCTCAGGCCTGGACTCCGCTGTCCACTTACATCCTAAGGAGAAAGCCCACTCCTTTGATGACAGCAATGTCCAAATCTTGGACAGAGAGGACAGATGGTTTGAAAGAGGAGTAAAAGAAGCCATCTATGTAAAAGTGGAGAAACCATCGCTAAACAGAGGAGGAGGTCTGAGACACCACTTATCTCCAATTTACAATGCTGCCCTTTCAGCGCTTGCCAGGAGATTCAAAAATCTGACCTCAAAGAACAACTGTTCAGACATGGCCCGGGTGACCCCAACGACTGTCGTTCAGACTCAATAGAGCACTAACGAAGTCCAAACCAACTGCCCACCAACGACTGTCACTGTAACGAAGGGCGTTGGCACTTGGAGCACAAAAGGTTCCAGGGACATCATCGGCCTTGTGAGAGGTTAAATACCTGGATATAACTCTAAGAGCCTTCTCACAATGTCCTTTTGGCCGCGGCCAAAACCGGTAAGAGTAGGTTCAAACCGGTACAGGAGGTTGGACCAGTCCCAGCCTGGTCAGATGCATCCAAGCCTCTTGGATGAGAGGTGAAACGTCTTCCTAGACAAACAACCAGTCCAGTTGCTTTTGACTGAAATTGCTTTGAGGATAACGACGACCTGGACAAACGAGAACATTCACAGGCTTATCTCAGAAATCAGTTCAGATGTCTCTGAAATGGTCTTCGTTCCCCTACGTGCTGAGAATGTCGGGGCAAGTCAAGGGGACTTGAATGTGCATTTGGGGTCTACAGATACTTGAGTTCAGACTGGTTTTATGTAGTTATATATTCATGCTGCAATAATTAGCATAAACGAACACGGTTATACCAGCATGACCCATATTTCCGATCTGCGTGTCTCCCTCATCTGCAAATATGATTATTAGGTAGCAGGTTGACAACCAGGGTTTTAAATGAACCTTTGTGATCACCAGTCAATGTGGCCGGTAACTTTCTAAAGTTGCCAGCCAATCAGAATTTCCACTAGCCATTTTGTTTACGGTGAAGTTAAGAGAAATTCTGAGCACCACTGAAGCATTTGATCATTTTATCAACATTGTTGGCATGGAAAACACATATCAAGTGCAATACATAAAACAAAATATACACAGCAAGTGCAAACATTTAATTTCAAGCTTGGAATCTGTCTGTCTGTCTGTCTCTATCTCTCTCAGACAACTTCCTTGGGCTCTCCTGAATACTTCGGTCACTCTCATGGTCCTTTACTGTTTAACTTTAAAATAACTAGTTTCCACTACGGAACTGTTCGTTTTGTTTTTTCTTTTGTGTACAAATACAAGCCATTCACGACCCGTCAGCCATTTGGCATTCGATTTTCTTTTCTTCGTTTCTGTTGGACGTTCGTTTCCATGGTTTCTCACGCTGGTTTCACTGCAAACTGCGCACAGCCAATTGACGTATGAAACGTCATCACGTAGCATTACATCACAGCGTTCATGGGAAAAGTAGGAAGTACCAAAACAGGGATAAATGACCAGAGAATAGAGGCTTGTATCATGCATGTAATGACTCATATTCTACATCACCGGCCAGACTGGCTAGTAAGTTGATATTACTGCCACTGAATGCATTTGATCATTTTATCAACATTGTTGGAACCCTGTTAAAAACCAATGTTGGTCCAGATCATCACCCAAAGTGACAATAAGATTAAAGCCTCAAAACAGCAACATAATGGTATGTAGAAGAACTAAGACGGATGTGTTTGTGGCATCAGAGGTGGCGCTGCCTAACTAGCACTAGAATGCTGTTATTTTTGTGTGTGTTAGCTCAAAGCTGAAGGCTTACTAACACAACCTGGTCTCAGCTAATATTTTCAATGTTTTTTTTCACAGGCAGAAACAATGGCAGCCAGATGTGGAGTGGACAGAGCAGTTTGCAGGGGCAGTGATGTACCCCACTGCCATGAATGAGAAATGGACCCCACCCCCATGGAATGGTACCTTCCACACACACAGTCAGACTTTTAGGGCTACTAGTTCCCCGCTAACTGCTCGTCTTCAAACCTTTATTTAGTGATATCAAAAGTCTTGACTTATTTCCAGTGTTGTACTTGGTTTTGTCAGTGCGCCAAACATTGGTTAAGCCTACATATTAATCAGAACAAGATCTGCTAGTGGGGTATTGGCCTGTGGTGCCAGTAAATTTTCCAAATGAGCATTACACATTTTTTAATTAGCTAGTTTTAGTTTATTTTTTATTTTGAATATGGGAAAGGAATAACAACATAAATAGAAAAAATGTAAAGAAAAGGAAAAAAACAAACAATAATAATCACAAAATCATAACTTTTTTTTGGCCAGTAATAAAACACAAAGTAACCAACAAAAACTTTCAACAGTTTAACATGTCTGAAAAGGATCAGCAAAAAGAATTACTTATTTAATATTACCTCTTCCCCATTTTCAAACTTTGTCACATGTCGAAATATTTTTAAAATCTATTTCATAACATTTAGTTTAGTTTAGTTCTGCAGCGGCGAGTGTAGATATTTGAGATGGACTCAAACCGGATCAGATTCAATTTCTAGCTGTAAAAGTCTGACATCCTTTCCTTTTATTAGTTCTTATTTGGATTACAGCATCAGATCCTCTTGTTTTTTAATCTGCCTTAGCCTGTCCTGAATCGTTTCGCGTTCTTCTTGCAGACAAAGATCCTCCTGCAGAGAAGGATGTGTCCAACCTGACCATCAACTTTGGTCCCCAGCATCCTGCAGCCCACGGTGTGCTGCGTCTTGTCCTGGAGCTCAGCGGAGAGTCCGTCAAGAAATGTGACCCCCACATCGGCCTGCTTCACCGTGGCACAGAGAAGCTCATCGAGTACAAGACCTACCTGCAGGTATGGAACCACTTACAATATCTGTAAACAATAAACTCTATTTATTAGGTAGTGACTTGGATAACTCATTCTGATTGTGTGTAAGTGTATATATATATATATATATATATATATAGACCAATTAATGGTTAGGGATAGGCCGATTTTTGCTATTTTTAAAATATTGGATGCGGCCAACACATAAGCAGGTTAATCCGATTATCAAGCAGGCACGTTTGCTTAGTTACTGCACGCTTATCACAAGTCTGCACATAGAGCGTGTAATATAAGTAAACAAAGTGGTTATTAATATGATTACTATTATTTATTTTTTCAATCACTCAGATTACGGCCATTTTCATTGTAACAGTGTCACAAACAGGCAAAAACATGCTTTGGGAAAGTTTTGCGAAGACGCTTAAAAGCTTTAGAGCATTTAAGCCCCTTTTAGGAAAATGACACATTTACTACTATTAACTATCATGTACCTCAGGCTACTATAAACATTTCCCCAAATTCCCTCAATTATCTGTGATACTGTGTTCAATATATATTAGATTGTAATGGAAATGTAGAATAAATTACTTTTAAATGAAATACTAACCTTGTAATTTTGTTTTTTATACTTAAGATGGCTGAGAAATCCAATCCCTTATTATTGTTTTGTATCATTTGTTATTATTAAACTGTTAAATTGTATCAGATGGAGGGAAAAAAGAAAAATCAAATCGACATCTATCGGCTGTCTTGATTTCTAAAGATCAGCTGACCTTGAATCAGTGGCGCTCTTCTTGGCACAGAACCGTAAATTGCAACACAACTTCTTGCAAAATCCTGTTTTATTGTGTTTAACACAACAACATACTGTGGAGAATAAGCTGTGTAAAAAGTAGATGGTGCAAGAGAACACATCAGCCCTTCACTTGAAAACAGCAAAATTAAACTCTTGACGTCAAACTGATGAAAGATTAAGAGGACCTTTATCATGTGTTGCATAATTCTTGGAAGTCCCCTTACCCAGTGCGCCTCAGTTCCTCTTCCCTTAATGCTACAGGCTCTACCCTACTTTGACCGTCTGGACTACGTTTCCATGATGTGTAACGAGCAGGCCTACTCACTGGCTGTGGAGAAGCTGCTCAACATCCAAGCTCCGCCCCGTGCACAGTGGATCCGAGGTACAGGCTTGAGGCTTATTTGTCCGCCATTGATGACAGGCTTTTCTATTGCATTTTATTTTGATGTACACATGGGATTCTATAAAGCTACTGTTCATATAATTTATTTTATTTAAGTAAGGTTGTCACAGGAATGATGCATGCACACACACACACACACACACACACACACACACACACACACACACACACACACACACACACACACACACACACACACACACACACACACACACACACACACACACACACACACACACACACACACCATTTATTGTTATTTAATATGTTCCTACAAATCAGTTGCTGGTCATGGGGCTGCATTATGATAATATTCTATAGAATATCAGCAGAATATTTACATTTACATTTCCCCGGATACAAGGGGACATGGAATTGTTGCCAATTATCTCTCTTTTCAATCGTCTCATCAATTTTAAATGGATGGGTGTGTTCTGTGTTGTGTTTGTAGTTTTGTACGGAGAGATGACTCGTATCCTGAATCACATCATGGCCATCACCACGCACGCCCTCGACATCGGAGCCATGACTCCCTTCTTCTGGATGTTTGAGGAGAGAGAAAAGGTCGGAATCCGTTTATCACGTTGTTACATTTGTTATTGCAACTTTGTTTATCTGGGGATATATGTCACATGACCTTAATGTTTCTTGAAAGAAGGAATCGAGTTACTGAAACTCATGCAATTTCACAGACGTAAGCGGAACCAAAATAGTGACACAAGTTATAAATAGTAACAGAGAGTAAACTAAGTTTAGTGTCTTTTTAAATAGTTTCACTGAAGTGTTCTCATGAGATATAGTGATTTGAAAACTTCCTCCTCAGGGAAAATCACTGCTAATGACGTGGATGCCCACTCTTATTCTAACTATATGACCCTTGTTTTCCCCTCAGATGTTTGAGTTTTATGAGCGAGTGTCTGGAGCTAGAATGCACGCTGCATACGTCAGACCTGGTGGTGTGCATCAGGTAGGAGAACTCATTGAACCTGCTATTCAAAGAAAAGAAAAAAGGGAAATGATTAGCATGATCAGTGAAGTATTAATTATCTTTAATGTGTTCCAGGATTTGCCCATTGGCCTGATGGATGACATCTATGAGTGGTGCAAGAATTTCTCCATTAGAATCGATGAAGTAGAAGAGGTGAACGACTTCTTCCACGACTCTCCACAAGATCTTAACACGATAAGGATGTGGTGAAGATCTGTCAATCAGACTGTTGTTTTTCTTCTGTGCAGATGTTGACCAACAATCGTATCTGGAAGAATCGTACTGTGGACATCGGGGTGGTTACTGCTGAGGAGGCCCTCAACTATGGCTTCAGGTAACGCTCTGATGAAAGTCAAAAGACCCTTTCCTTCCCTTCAACTGTCTTTTATGAAATGCACAAATATTCTAGTTAGTCTGATCAGCAGAAACATCTGTGATACTTACCACTCTTCTTCTCGTCCCCTCCATCAGTGGAGTGATGCTGCGGGGGTCAGGCATCAAGTGGGACCTGAGAAAGTCCCAGCCTTACGACAAGTATGACGAAGTGGAGTTCGACATCCCCATTGGAAGCAAAGGAGACTGCTATGACAGGTAAAATACTAGCACATGGCTGTTGTTAGGATTTAACAGTGCCTTAAGTTCCATGTTTCCCCTTTTTTTTTATATCTTATAAAAATTCTAGTTAGAATGCCAAGCGACTCACAAACAGGTAACACGGTTTTTTTAAACAAGAAACTTTGTTGTGTTTTCCTTTAATTTGTCGCCATACTGTATGTGCTGTAAGTGTTGGTGTGTACTGTATATAAATATGTAATTTACCACAGCTTTACCTTACGTTAGACATGCTTGAAGAGTACTTGAACTTGACTGTGTAGGAACCCTGCACTGATTTATTAGTATTAAACACATTATGTAGACCAGAAGTCTTCAATAATTTTTAGGTCAAGGACCCCTTAGCTGAAAGAGAGAAGGAGCAGGGACCCCACATATTATTGTGTAGAACTGAGTTGCATATTGCAGTCTGAAGGCCTATACACAGCCTTTTTTATGGTGCATACAATACTAAGCTGTTCAAATAATAATTACTGACCTGTTCATATATTTAAACATTATGTAGTAATGTGAAACATACACGTTGAACGCTGAAACAGGCCGATTTATCTTTGCTTATAATATATTCATGCTGGTGTACGTTTTGATTTTGTGACAAAAAGAAATAAAAAATAAAAATGACCAACCCAGTGGTGTGTCTATTAGAGAGACTTTTAAGGCATTACCGGACGACCGTATCTGAATAAATGGTAGTTTATATGCAGGCACAGCTGGCTAAGTGCGGGCTTAATGTTGCTGGTCAAAGATTGTCATTGAGGCAGAACAGACGGCGCCTTCTATCCACGCAGTTAACTGTCTCTCATCACTGAGGCTGTGAAGGTTACCGCACAGTCTGAGAAATGAATCAAACGGAGCCGTCAGTGTTGAATACAGCACAGTCATCCAAAGGGCTTTTTGTTGGGAGAGAAGGGAGACAAATGGCCGTGTCCGCTTCAAGAGGACAGATTGGCCTCACAAATGATCTTAATAGAAAGCTGATCATGACTTTTGGCCGGTTTACAGTATTATCGGCATCTGGAGTTGACCGCTTGTGTTTCCTGTGTGCGCTTCAGGTATCTGTGCAGAGTGGAGGAGATGAGGCAATCCCTGAGGATCATGCACCAGGCGCTCAACAAGATGCCAGAAGGAGAGATTAAGGTGGACGACGCCAAGGTTGCTCCACCCAAGAGGTCTGAGATGAAGGTGAGCTCAGTGGGGATACTTCAGCCTTCCTTTCAGTCTGAGAGATGCTTTCTTTTTGCCTGCGGGCTTTTAAATCTGGAAAACGTTGTACCCTCTTCCCTCTCTGGTTTCCCCCTGTGCTTCATCACTTCTGCGTGTTAGCTACATTTCACACCACTATCTTCCCATATTAAGGCTAGTTCTGCTGCATTTTAATATGACCGCCCTCGAGGCCTGAGATCACCTCTAATTCACCTCAGTGTTGGAACTTTGTGTTACAATCTTGCATTTCAGTCAACATCCGCAGGCTCCACTTCCTCTTAACGTTTGTGCGCATCATTTCCAGCTGCTGAGACATACCATGTTTTCTGCTCCTTTTCCTAGATGTCTATGGAGTCTCTGATCCACCACTTTAAACTGTACACAGAGGGCTACCAGGTCCCCCCAGGGGCCACATACACAGCTGTCGAGGCACCCAAGGTGAGGCAGCTCATAATATGTATACTATTTCTGTATTAATGTAATGGATGTAAACCTAGCAAACAAAAAGTGTAAGATCTGTAGTATACACAAGTTTTTAGAGTCTTAATTAATCAGGAAGCTTTTGTAGGCCTTTAGGGATGTTGTGATGTGATATACTTACTAGAGTGTATTTGTGTGTCTCTGTCGCTTGCAGGGGGAGTTTGGTGTTTATTTGGTATCAGACGGCTCCAGCAGACCCTATCGCTGCAAGATCAAAGCTCCCGGATTCGCTCACTTGGTGCGGGCTTAAAACTTCACAAGACTCTGAAATATTAAACATGCCGGCTATCAATTATTCAGCACGTTTAACAGCTTGTCCTTAAGGCTACTTTTAGTTCATTAAGTAGATTTTATAAAGTACTATGGAAGCATTTTTGAAAACGTACAACCCCCTCCCCCACCCTTCCCCTCCTCCCTCCCTCCCCTCCCCTCTCCTTCCTGCTCATCTCTTTGCTCATGGGTACATGAACTGCTGTTGAATTTTGCTCTTCAAGGCTAAACATGTCTTTAAAGTTGCATAAACAAACTATTAGAGTAGTTAATGCATTCACTTCAGGCTTAAATCTCATGAATTATGAATATTCAATTTTATAAGAGCTCATCTGCCCTGAATAGTGGTAGCCGGTCTTCAGTTCCTCTGAACTAATAACTGTTTCCTTCCTTCTAGGCTGGTCTGGATAAAATGGCCAAAGGACACATGCTGGCTGATGTGGTGGCCATTATTGGTAAGAGTTCTTATTGATCCAGCCTCAGGAAGCAATATTTCAATACAAAACTATTATCTTTTGTATGACGATGTACCGAACCTTTTCTTCTTCTTCTGACAGGCACACAGGACATAGTGTTCGGCGAGGTTGACCGTTAACAAGATGCTGCTAATGTTTTGTTTCCCTGAAGAGGAGAATATGTTCTCTCCTTCACACATCTGTTAGTAAGGCTCTCTTCCTGTTCACTATTTGCTGTAGTGAGGCTTCTGACCGAGGACTTTGCTTATAATCAGTGATGTACAATGCCCAAATAACCCTAATAAATATTTTATGACCCAACAGCTAAATAGTGAGTTGTATTTTTTCAGTCACGCTGTGGGAGGGCTTTTTTAAAAAAAAAGAAAAGATCTTAAACACCAATCTTTTTCTAATGCTGCATTTCCTTGCCTTGTCGACGATCTAGTATTAAGCGTGACTGCAGAGACCAGAGCCTCGATGTATGTCCTTCCTCTGGTTGGTGTTAAAAGGGGAGTGGTCTGATGAGATCTGAGGCAAATGGACTTAGAGCTCAGACCACAACTTCCCCTGTTGCCAGTGAGATATGCAACACCCGAGTGTTCACAAAAGCGCAGACAGGAAAAAAAAAAGCCACCCACAAGTCGTTGTCTTCTGTGTGCTGGCCACTTACGGAGCCCAGTTGTCCGCGTTGAGCCCGTGTTAGCATGGCCGTGTGGGGCAGGAGCCCGTTACTGGTGGCCATTCCCCTGTGGATGAGTTTTGGGAGTGCTGGTGAGTCGAGATAAACTATAACCGAACGTTTTTATAGTGCTCTGGGTAGATTAATGTGTGAAGACGTCACAGTGATGACTTTTATGTGTATATGATAAAAAACAACCTAATGAGAAAACTTTGAACTGTGTTTGGAAACAAATAACCTCATTCACATACAGCAGGGCCGAGCAGAAGCTGGTATATGGTTAACCATGTGACGGTGAGGGGGTTTTGATGAACTGGTAAAAAGGAAAAAGGTTTGAAAATACCGCTACTTGGTTTTTGGCAGATGTTTATTGAGAGCACTGGGGTTTTCTCACTTCTGACCTTATTTCACCCTGTTCATGCAGCAGAACTGTGGTCCTAACAGGCAGTCCCTGCGGGAGAGAAGCCCTGTTGGTTCATAGGGCCTTGGCCGCTGTTTTTAAAGTGCCGCTCTTATTAAACCAGTTGTCGAGCACATCCTGCCCACAATAAATGAGTTCAGTTTATTAGTGACAGTTTCCTATTTTTTCAGTTGCCTCCAAAGTTAGTCATGGCTATATATTTCACAGCATATATTCTGTATTTTGGGACTACTACAATAAAACAATAATAATGAACAGCTAGCCTTTAAACTGCAGTGGAACTTTACTGTGGAGAAAAATAAGTAACAACAAATATAGAAACTTCCCAACTTTAAATGGCCAAGTAGACTTACATTAGCCTTAAAAGGTCAATTAAATTTGGGTTGTAAAAGGCCAGAAAAACATGATGATTTAGAGATTTAGAGAAAATCAACTGAAATCTATTTTATGGTTAATAACTTAAGCCATTTTTAAAGCCAAAATCCAGCTTCTCAAATGTGCGGATTTACTTATTTTCCTAGTTTGCATTTAAGGATACTTCAGGTTTTGAGACTGTTGGTTGGACCAAAATAATCTAGGATATTGTGATTGTTTTCCACTTTTTTACAATAACGGTGAAAATAATTTGGAAATCAATTGATGATAAAAAATTATCACAAATTTAAGCCATACACTGTTGTGATTAATATTTTTTGTTTAACTGAGAAATGGAAACCGGTTCATTGAATGTGGGCGGTATGTTACAGCGGAGCTTTTCTGTTTGACTATCCAACCACAAGCGACTACAGCCTGCTTCTAGTAGCTGTGGGTGATGAGGCAAAGACACAACCGACTGCTGTGTGGTCACTTTTAAAAACGCTTCCACTCTATCCACTGTGTGTACACACTGACATTTTATCACGTTTAAACACCATATGCTACAGTCTGTTGCAGGTGTCAGGAGTCTCAAGAATCAAAAGTGTGCGGAGATCCACTTGTCAGATAAAAGCTCCTATGTTAGCTATAGAATATGAGTGTGGGGCAATATGTCGGGACACATTCTGAAATACTAGTCACACTTCAATAGCGGACCATTAGTCATTTCTGTTGGCTGATTCCTTCTGAGCTGTGGTAGCCAGAGATGTAGATAACACACCATGTCTCTCTGGCTCACAGCAAAGAGAGGATGTACAGCTGAACCGTGGTGTTTTAAAACGGAATCCAACACTTTCACATCTAATAGAGTTTCCCGTCCATAACCTTTCTGCCAAGTGACGTGGAAAAATAGCAGTCAATATCATGTGAATTGTGCGGGAAACGATCATGTGACAGATTTCAGAGAAGATGTCCATTTCCTTTTTTCCGTGGTTATTGCATCTGAATTTAACAAAGACGCTGTAGAGTTTAGATACTAGTTTACTTGGGTTTACTCTATAAGGTACACTATGAATGCTCCATTAGCTGACCCAGTCACTTTAGGTTCTATTAAATTGTAGTTAATCTTAACATGTACTACATATCCTCAAAGGCTAATATTACAGCTAGAATATTATTGATCAATGGTTCAGTTGTCTTGACGACGGATGACGATGGATGAACAAATGGAAGAAACCACGTCACAGCTGTTCCCACAGACCTGAGCCAATTACTCATGAATAAAATGCTGTCAATGAAATATCATTCAATGTGCCGTTAAGGTATTATCATCGTTGTGTATCAAACTGAATAAAATTGTCTTTGAGAGACTTGAGTTTCACTTTGTGTCTTCCTGTATTTCATCTCCCCAGTTGATTGTCATGATAACGGTTTTCATTATCTCATCTCATTTATTTATTTTTTTTTCAAGTTCAACCCACAGCAGCAAGAGCTCTGATTGGCCAGAGTTGTTGCTGCGATGTTGTCTTTTCATCTGCCAGATCAGGTTGATTTTTAAATTAAAGAGAAGTAACTCTAAAGTCGAGTAAAACCAGTTGATATTAAATTGTGAGTTGGAATATGGGAGGTGAAATAAAACGGCATCTAAAAGCTGTTTTGGAAAAACAGAATTATCATTAATATTTGTAAATGTACACGCACATTATGGTAATTATCTAATCGTAATAGTTGCAAATGCACTGATTGCTTAATTAATTATTTTTAACCAGTTGAAGGGAGGGGTAGAAGATGGAATTAAAGTCATACTCATAAATCCACACAGTCCCAAATACTTTAGCATTCTCATATAGTCGTGCAATAACGCAGCTGATTTTAAAAAGCTGGCCATATATGTTTAGAAATTTAGAGCTGAATGTGAGATATTTATGTGATAATATGTCACTGTGCCTTTGTCAAGTGTTTGCTTGTCATTTAGAAATATTTTGTTTTTCTATATAATGTCACTTGAAACTGTTATGGTCATTATTGTTTCATTGTGCTTTGTGAAATGAGAAAATACTCTTAATTTGTCCAGTATTTCATTCACACAGGAGTTTATGAAAATAGATTTACCACGTGGTTCTTTTGAATGGACTATTTTTTTATTATATTAGCAGAAAACATGCTTTATTATGACATGTGTGGTTGTAGAAATATAAAATGACCTTTATCAGGATAGAATATTGAACGCTAGATAAAATGCTTCTGCTCTGGGAGTCTGTGTTGTAGACACCATTTTAAAAGCTGGCCGGTAGCTTTTATTAAATGTGCACGTCTTAACGCAGAAAGTATATTAAACTCGATATTATACTTAGTACCCGCTGTGCAGTGAGAAGTGGTTGTTGCGCATTGCAGCTTAAAATACAAACAGAGAGATGAAAAACCCACAGTTTCTCTTTATTTCCTCACTTTTATGTAAATGAGGAAACCTCAGTTTAGTCAGAGAGACTGGAAGTGAGCAGCATTCTTTATACGTCTTCTCCTTTACTAATGCCATTATTTCTTATTTTATTCATTAAAACGTACTTGTATATTTATATTAATGTTTGATACAACATTCAGCGTTAAGGACAAATGCTTGATGATGATGATGATGATGATGAGGATGTCACTCCAGTACTAAGAGTCTTTCTTATGTAATCACTTATTTCACAGTATAATCACCATGTGTAGATTGTTAAAGTGCTCTCTCGTGTCTCCTCAGCTGCTGGTCTCACAGAGCCACACATCTGCTACGTGCTGGATGGTATCCTGTTTCTGTACGGCATCATCCTGACAGCGCTCTACTGTAGAATCAAGGTTGGCATGCTACAGAAACGTACAGGCACCAAAGGACCATTTAATGTGTCATTGTCTGACAAAAGACACGATGTCGAATCGTTAAAAGTAATGTGGTACATTATTCATGATAATGTAAAATAGGGTGTCGTCAGCAAAATGAAGCATTCGATACCTAAAGAAAGGGAAAAATAACATTAATACACATAAAACTTTAGCTAGAATGCATGAATATCATGAGCTGATGTGCTGACATACAACATGTTGATTGTGGAATAAGTAAAGTTTGCTCCTAATACAAAACTTTCTTTTGCTTTTGACACGAAATGTACCAAGAGCACAGGGTGCAATCTTCACTGATTCACCAATTATATAATATATTATACATATATATTATATATTCTTATGGCCAGTAAACAGAGTTGAGAAGTTGATAAAAATACAATATAATAATAAACATAAATGGATGGTAAAACTACAGTTTGACACATGTTCAACTATCACGTATTGCCTTCTACAGATCGTAAACTCTAGGGAGGCTGCAGCTGAGAGCACAAAAGACAAGCAGGTAAGAATAAACACATTCACACTGTATATGACTAGAATAGACACACGACTTGTAGTCTAAAATGGACGTAGAGGGGTAAGAACAACTTCTATAGCGAATGATGAAATTCACCGCAGCACAAACTGGAGTTTCAGTGAACAAACGAGAGACTGATCTTCTCAGGAGGCAAAAATAATCTCAACAGTCAGGTCAAACCTCAGCAGGCAAACAGCGGCAGAAAAAAACACACACCTATTGTTTGTTTTTTTTGTTTTTTTTTGTCTGTGGTGAATGAACTGTTATGGCAGCGCTGCCTTAGCTGTCTCGTCTCAGACAATGAAAAGCCTCTCTCTCTCTCTCTCTCTCTCTCTCTCTCTCTCTCTCTCTCTCTCTCTCTCTCTCTCTCTCTCTCTATATATATATATATATATATATATAGAGTAAATGTAAAAGTAATGCCCTGTAACTTGTATGTAATCCACATATCTATTACTGTCGAAATTATGTCCAAAGCAAAGAAGGAAACCAGGTGACGTAGTATAGGAGCGCTAAAATCCATATAGGGAGGAGTGTTTGGGTGGTGCATGGGTCCCCAAAACAGGGCCCTTCACCTGGGGCACCGGTGTTTATGTCCTGGAAATATTAGACCAGACCAAACGCTTTTTTATAATCTCAACCAAGTTCTTTTCTTGCCTAAAAGTAACGATCATGGTCACGTACCAGACACCTTTTCCTGTCGTGTTGTGTTGCCTTCTGTCTTGCACTCATTAAGCTTGTTCTTCCTCTCTATAAAGCAGGGGTGTCCAACTTAGGCCCATGAGCTAAATCTGGCCTGCGGTGTAATTATATTTGGCCCGCAAGATCATATCAAGGTTCTCTGAGAGCTGGCCCGCGAGTTTAAAGCACATACACGTCTACTTTTCTGTTGACAAACATGAGCATCCATGCTACCAGTCTCTGCAGACAAACTTAATCCACCCCTCCCCAAAAACGACCAAAAGAAAGATGGAGAACAGGAGCTTTCAGCAGCGGTGGGAGGCAGATGATCTGTGTCTGAAGGTAAAGAGCTGTTTGTCTCGTCTGCAGAGCCACCGTGGCTGTAACCAAAGATTAAACATAAGAAACACCATGACAAGAACAAGGACCTGCACTGGAAAGGTTCAACATTACACATCTGGAGAGAAGGGAAAACATGCACATTTGCAGGCTTCTTTTTTTTTTTTTTTTTGTAGATATTAAGTTTGGCCCGAAACTTTAGTTTTTAAATTTGGCCCACTGTGAATTTGAGTTGGACACCCCTGCTGTACAGAGTTCATGCTCTACTGTATGTTCAACTATGCACCGCCTTAAAGCTAATTACCAAGAAAGACGATGTCACAGTTTGTATTTCCTAATTTATCTAACACCGGCCCTGATTTCAGGCAAAGAGCAGTTTAAAATGAATTCAACACGTTGTACACATTTCCTGCTGGACAACTTTTCTCACTCACAAATGTTTTTTTGCTTTTACCTTGCTAATATTGTTGTTTTCAACCCCTGACAGAATCAAGAGGGCATCTATATGGTGAGTGTATGATATAAAGGAGGAGCTCAATTATTATTATTATTATCATAATGAAATCATAGTGTGCACTGTGCTGGATTATTATTATAATCCTCCTCTCTGTCTTCCCTGCAGGGTTTGACTCCTCACGCCCAGGACACGTATGAAACAATTGGCATGAAGAAGTGACACCATGAGTGAAAGTCCAAGACAGACGTTCTCCTTTAAATAGCTTTTTTCTTTTGTATTTAAATATGGTGTGTCTTACTCTGCTTAGAAGTTAAAAGAATGTGAGATTGCGTGCCCCAGTGTTCATTTCCTTTTTGCTTTTATAGACTTCATAGGAAGTTTAGGAGGACCAGACAGAAACAGGGAAGTTGAGCCCAAGACAGGCAGAAATACTTACCCTTTTTGTCATAAATGTATTTTTTTACTGCTCTGTTGCACATATTTAAAGTTTATGCAAACACGTTTTAAAAACTGTAATGCTTCAGACACATTTTGTATTGTAATGCTTATAAACTAAATACAGATGGATGTTATATTTCGTGTGTATAGACTGTTCAACAAACACCAGGCTATTTAAAAGATGACAGTCTTTTTCATATGAACGGCACTTAGCTCCAAAAGTACTCTAGTTTTGTGCAAGGTAGTAGATGGTGAATGTATTTCCTGCACACCACAGGATGGCAGTGATGGTGTGTTTGGTGAGGTTCTTACCTGTCCACGCTTAAACACACACACAAACACACTCTTCCCCTCGCAGCAGGGAGAGCCTTTAAGACAGCTGTGTCAAACTCCAATTCACAGTGGGCCAAATTTAAAAACTGGGACAAAGGCATGGGCCAAACTCAATATCTACAAAAAAAAAGACCGCAAAATTGCATGTTTCCCTTCTCTCCAGATGTGTAATGTTGAACCTTTTCAGTGCAGGTCCTTGTTCTTGTCGTACTGTTTCTCATGTTTAATCTTTGGTTACAGCCACGGTGGCTCTGCAGACGAGACAAACAGCTCTTTACCTTCATAAACAGATCATCTGCCTCCCACCGCTGCTTAAAGCTCCTGTTTTCCATCTTTCTTTTGGTCATTTTTGGGGAGAGGTGGATTAAGTTTGTCTGAAGAGACTGGTAGCATGGATGCTCATGTTTGTTAACAGAAAAGTAGACGTGTATGTGCTTTAAACTCAAGGGACAGTACTCATAGAACCTTGATATGATCTTGCGGGCCATGTATAATTACACCGAGGGCCCGATTTGGCCCACGGGCCTGAGTTTGACACCCCTGCTTTAAGAAGTCAAAGACATAACGCAGACTGCTGTAAAGTTGTATGTAACTGCTTCCTGTAGGACACAGATAGAGCTGTTGACCTATTAAATGTTGAAGTTGCTTATTAAATGACTTTGTCTCTGTTTGATTTGCAGCGGTAAATAAGGGCAAACCTATCTCCTGGATAGTATGTTTGGTGGTAAACCTCCAAGATAAACAACCACTGTCAGACAAGACAGACTTTCTGACCTGTGGGGCTACTAACATACTCATAAAGATTTACCACAACATGTATCTGTCACATTTAGCCTTGATCGGACTGATTAAGTATGTAACCAGTAAGGATAAAGGGATTTTAACATGATGATGTGAGGAAAAACATACTTATTATTTCATGGGGAGATTAAGTGATCAAAACGTGGACAAATGAGTTTATTCCCCTTTAATGTGAAGAGATTCATTTGTTTTTCTCCTATGGGAGGAGGCCCCTTGTGTTTTGCGTCACCTGTAAACTGGCTCTCCGTGTCTGCTTTTCACCTGCCTCTCCTCTGAACAGAGCAAGTAAAGACGAGAAAATAACTGTCATGTTGCCTCAGCCAAACCGGAAAGGTGACTTTTGGTGCAAATGTGTGTGTATCTGCACTTGTGTGTGTGTGTGTGTGCGCGCGCGTGTGTGTTTGTGGATAGGAGTGTGTGTGTGTGTCAGAGAGAGAGAGAGAGAGAGAGAGAGAGAGAGAGAGAGGTGTAGCACAAACAGGTGTATCCCAAACAGGTAAAGCTGCTCCTTCTTTTTTCTGAAGGGCAAACATGATGGCGTGTGCTTGACAAACCAACACGAGCCCAAACCAAAAGGATTTACACTTTTCACAAGGACTGACTTTATGCAACTCTAACATTCATATTTCTTGCCCAAGACGGGACTTTTGGAGGGATCGAGGATGGAGGCATGAGCTCACCTGTCATTTAGGATACAATTACCTGGACTGATGAGCTTTATTTCAGCGCTGACATCATCCCAGCTCGTGCACAGTTAACAGTAACTGCCAAGGAGAATGACATCTCTGCTGAACAGACTGTCTCTGTATCTCTGTGTCCCCTGGATCTTTGGTAAGAAGTGATATCATGCAGAATGTTACAGTAGGGTATGAAGATAGATATGATATTCCTATAGGGCAATAGCATACCTGCAGTAGTCTACCATGTAGTGACCTTATTGTAGGCTATTTCATGTAATATTCCTAATAGAGCTATAGGCTGCTTCTCAATAAAACAGCAACAGGCTGAATACCTGTCTGGTAATGTTTAGAAGAACATTATAAATTAAGCAAGAGCAGTGATCTTTAAAATGTGATCTTTAGTTTTGTTTTTTTATGAAAGCTGACCTACAGCATCTCATGCATATTCATGATCTAAGTTGGGTACACTCTTGGCAGGGGACCAGTTTATCTCCAGGGTAGATTTAGCTGAAGCAGTGCTTTTAAAGAAAACACTTCTTCTGATCTTACTGGAAAAACAGGTCGCTGTTGATCAATTCCCCTCCTTCTGTCTGATTCGGAGAAATTGCAAGGACCCTCCTAGTGTGTGGGTGTGGGTGTGTTTGTGTGTGTGTGTGTGTGTGTGTGTGTGTGTGTGTGTGTGTGTGTGTGTGTGTGTCTTTGCGTGGCTTAAGCCTAAATGTGTGTGTACATGCTGTCAAGTAGGTCTATTCATGTCAGCCTTAAACATTTTTACTACTGTATTGTTTTACAGTAAAGCATTATGTATTACAATGCAATTGCCAATGTATCAGCCCATGGGTTATTAGATAAGTGAAGTGGGTATATGTCAGACAATGATGGATAGGAGTTCAAACTTTTTAAACCCATAAATAAAGCCAGGATAGGCAGAGTGTTATTCCAGTAATGCAGCACAGGCAGATTCCACAGTATGGCTTAAACCTTAGGGTGACACACACACACACAAACACACACACACATACACACACACACTCATGGAAAAACACACCTGTCTGCAGAGTACACTCATCAGGTCTGCTGGTAAATGCATGAATCACATCTCCACTGACATATCTCAACAGATTCTCCCATATCAGGTATTGCGGCAACACCTGATACACACAAACACCCAAACCTGTCAACGTGGAACAAGCTAAGGTCTATTTAACGCTGTGAAACGGTACATGACTGTGAACTTTAGGTTTAGACAACAAAGCTACTGCTTAGAATTGTTTTGATACTGATGTAATAAAGCCCTGAGAAAATAAGGTATAACACCTCTACCACCGTTACATGAACGTTAATTCTAGGCAACAAAAGGTGATGGTTAAGTTGATCCTAATCCTAATCATATTGCCGATCCCCTGACTTCTTCTCTTGCATCACCATGAGGTTCACATGTGGGGTTTTGAGTCAAGTGTCTCAGGATTTATTAGTTGGATTATCATGAATTTAGTCCAGACGTTCATGCCTCCCTCAGGATGAATTGCAATAACCAGCGATCGCTTAATTGTTTCAAACTTTTAATCGCCCAATTTAATTATAGAGCAAAGACCTGCAAAACTAATGCCATTGCCAACAATCTTGGATGGACTTTAAGTTTAGCGGTAATTAGCAAATGCTAGCATGGTTACACGCTAAAGTAAGATGGCGAACATGGTAAAAACCTGCTAAGCAGCATGTTGAAGTTAGCCTTTGTGTCAAAGCACTTCTGAGTTGCACATGCAGCGTCACAGAGCACTAGCATGGCTGTAGACTCGGTGTGTGGTTCTCTCGTACTACACTACACTCTTCTTCTGCTTTTTCACTGAACGGTTTGACTCGACTCACCTCAACTTGCTCCTCTTTTGTTTTCCAATAGAAAAAGTTGTGTATAGTCCCTGGTATTAATGGTTACTGCCTTGATCGAGGTTCCAAGCGAGTGACTTGACGTGCCTCTGTTTGGTTGCCAATGCAAGGATTCAGCGAGTGTCGAGTTGAAGATGATGTCTCACATGGCATTGCTATGGCAGTCAGCTGAGAGGGGAAACTATAAGCAGGGGAAAACGAAAAGGAGAAAGGTAGTGAGTCGAGTCGGGCACCAGACAGTGGAAACACAGCATTACAAGCTGATCATATAGTCTTGCATTGTCAGACCTGTTGGGATAAGGGATATGTATTTCATCTTTGGCAGCTTGAAGCTCACGTAAAATAGATGGTGGAGATTGTGGAAGGGGAGGAATGGAAATGGACTACTTGGGTACTTATATAGCGCCTGTCTAGTTTTCTGACTACTCAAGGCACTTTCTCACTTATCACATTCACACAGAGAGCAGTGGACATCTACATACCATCTAATCTAATCATTCACACCACATTCACACACCCATGCGCAGCTCAGGGAGCTATTCAGGGTTTAGTGTCTTGCCCAAGGACACTTCGACATGCGGACCGGGGGAGCTGGGGATCAAACCGCCGATCTCTCGAATGGAAGACGACCCACTCTTTCACTGAGCCACAGTCGCAATGTAGAATGAAATAGGCAGCCAATGGCACGCTTTATCTCCACAGTCTACATCCAGTGAGTCAGACTATGATTATTCAATAGTGAAACTGAAAACATAGGCTCGTGACAACAGATCCTGCAAGTGACCCGTAACAACAAGTTAGAACTGCTTTCTACAGCACAATAACTGTACTGCAAACAGCGAGAATAGTGACCAGAGATAAACGCTTCAAGAAGCTCAATTTTTCATTTGGCCATTTTCAGAGCAACTGATGAAAGGGCCAGCCAAACTGTATTTAAGCATACAAACATATGATCTGTCATGTTGTGAAATGATATATCATTAGCGTTCGGGAGCAGTCCACCTGCTGAAATTCATTTTCCAGGCAAGCTGTTTTCTTTGGGTTCTAACAGGGTCATTGAGATCGGGAAATCACACCCTCTGACAGAGAATCAGTCAACGGCAGCACAAACCTGATGCCAAGAGCAGCAGTATAATGACGCACTGTGATGATGAATCACCCGTCCAGGCTTGGTCGCAGCAAAACATCACATGTACATGCATTAACAGAAATGTAATTTTAGCAGTGTCCCGAGATATATATCCCCCTGAGAAATGCCAACAAACAAACTCTTTATCAACCATTAAATGCGATGGCAGGGATCAGCATGTTGTGACTGCTGAACCCTAAGTATCTGTGTACTTTATGAGATTGCTGGAGGACAGCAACAGATAATGTGACAAATTGTAGTTTGTCTACATCAAACAGAAAAGCGGAAAAACAAGAGTGATGCATGCTGGTGTTTGTGGTTTGTAGTGTGCACTGTGACCCACACAATGCACAGTGTGTGTGTTTTATGTCCTGTGTGTTTCCTGAGGCCTTGAATGTGTCGCTCTGTCCAGACACTGAGGTAACCCTCTGCTTTGAAAGCTTGGCTCGAACAACTCGTTAAGCAACATATCTTTACTTCTTCTGATAGACAACTTGTTTTCTCTCTCCTCCCTCTCTTCCGAGCTCCTCTTGTCAGTCTGAATGTGTATGTTCATACTTGATGTGATAGGCTATTGTCACCTGATTCTGTAGATATGAAATCTGACTTGATCCAAGGCCAGAACACCATGTAACCGTATCTCCTGAAACTAGGAATACGGAAACTTTAAGGAACACAATATTAAAGGAATTTCCACATTTGGGGGGATGTTTATGTGCTCCGCTGCCGAGAGTGAGAGTAGAAGAACAATAATCGTATCTGTCTGGCTCATAATCTCAACAGTGGTGGAGAAAGTACGCAGATCTTGTACTTAAGTGAAATTAGTCATACCAGATTGTAGAAATACTGAGAAAGTCATGCATTCCTTTTCTTTCTGAAGTAAAAGTACGCAAGTATTAGCATCAAAATATACTTAAAGAACCAAAAGTAAAGTACTCATTTAAATGACTTTATCTGCTGGGTAGGTTGTCAATTAAAGTGTTATAACATGTATAATAGTAGGCTACTCTTACATCATCATTTATTTGTTGATTATATGTCGTATTCATAATCTGAATCTGCATAGTCATTAAAGTTATCAAATAAATCTAGAGTGAAAATGCACAATATTTCTTTCTGAGCTGTAGCGGTACTATCAGAGTAAAATAATACCTCCAAATGACTAAATGCACTTAGTTATTGGCTGCTGGCTGTAGCTTCATATCTAACAGAGAGAGATATGAGAGTGGTATCAATCTTATCATCTCAATCTCAAATAAGTAGTGCTTCAAACTTTTCCTTTAAAGTAAATCCTAAAGGTTCCCTATCATGCTCATTTTCACCTTCATACCTTTATTCTGGGTTCTACTGGAACATGTTTGCATGTTTGTTCAAAAGACATTTTATTTTCTTATAATAATAATGATGTCACAATATACCTGTATTCCCTCTCTGTCTGTTTTCACACCTTCTGAAAAAGAAGAAGAAGAAGAAGAAGAATTACTTAATTAATGCCGTAACGGGAAATTTGATTTTTTCACTCTATTATTATACAGGTTACACACACACGGGCCCAAAATACACACACATGCACAAACAGGACCTATATACATGCAATGAATGGAGAGATGTCAGAGCGAAGGGGCTGCCAAATGGACCGGCTCCCCGAGCAGTTGGGGGTTCGGTGCCTTGCTCAACAGCCCCTTGGCAGTGCCCAGGAGATGAACTGGCACCTCTCCAGCCACCCGTCCACGCTCCATTCATGGTCCAGACAGGGACTCGAACCGGCAACCCTCCGGTTCCCAGCCGAGTCACCTTTGGACAGAGCTACTGCCGCCCCAAAAAGACCACTCTGCTCTGATTGGTCAGTGTTTCCAGGTCTTCCACATGTGTGTTTTCTGTATCTCGGCACCATTACTGCAGCCGGGGAATGACTGTAACAGCACTGTAGCAGCACACTCTCCCTATATACTGTATAATATATTGGTGACATCACAGCCGTACAGACAACGGCTCATTTAAAGGCACAGTTTCTGAATGTGGGCTGTGTGCATTTCTCCAGAGTTGTGATGTTCACGAACGAACCAGATCTACTGAGCGGCTCTTTGACTGTTGAGCTGTTCTTTTTCTATTTTATTTTATTCGCTGTGTTTCACTGTGATGCACACAAGCTCCTCCTTAACTACTCCACTGAGTGAGACGGAGCACAGGCACAGTGCTTATCTGATGCTTTTGTGGCCTGCTTAGTTTTTTATTGTGCCACAACGTTCTCTTAGGTGTTGCATGAATAACAGTCGTCAAGGTCGCTTTATTTACACAAATTAAACACATTTTATACAAAGGGTAGATCCAGAGTACTGATCTCATTGTCAAAGCACAGGGACATGGCGCTACCTCTTGGAATGTTTATAATGAATGTCGATCAGACATTAAAATCTAGTCCACATGCTAAATGAAATTATAATCAATATTTCAGAAATATTTAAACTCAGATATCCCAGCAGTAGAATATATATATATATATATATATATATATATATATATATATATATATATATATATATATATATATATATATATATGTGGGATGTCTGAGTTGGAATGATCTTGATCCAGATCTCATCCTAGCATGCCTTACCAGTGATTATTCCCCAGATAAAACGAGTTCCCCCTGGCTGGTGCCTTAAAATTAAACAAATTAAAGAATGAGCCAGTATTTGCAAAGGCTCTTTGAAAGGAACCGATCCATAAGATCCGGCTCCCTTTAAGAGCCATGAATCCCATCTCTGCATTTCTCTGTGGATTGAGTCATTTGATATTTTCAAAGTATTTATATAGCACCTCAACCTGCTTTATTATAAAAAATCTGACTTTTTACAACATGGAACCTTTCCTTAACTTCTAAGCTAAATAACCATAATGATAGTGACTTGTTTTACCCTCTGCCCTGCCTAGATAGCAGTAGACACGTAGCATATGGCTATAGCTTGAAGCAGGGACTAAGTAGTGATGCAATGCCATAGTACATTCTTCAGTGGAAGGTGCATGTGCTTTTGTAATATCAACATCCTCCTGATATAGATATTATCTTTTAAAGATGGCAGTTTTTGTGTATAAGTTAGAAAATGAGATAACAGCCTTACCTGTTCTTTCTCCTATAGAGCTATTGTAATTGTGAGTGACTACAGGTTCAGGTTGTAGGTCAAAGGTCACTGTCAGGGATCTGGTAGAGTTGGTAGGGATGCAATGTTGATCTCAGTGGGACTGGATTGCACATTTGCACAATTGCCAGATCTGATTTCCTTTCATTCCATGTGATGACTTACCCCTCTCCTCTTAAAGTTACAGTGATACAGGGAGACTTTGTGGACCCCCCTTCAGAAGATCCCATCCTTTCCCTGGCAGAGCAGGAGACTGTCCTGCCCTGTCGCTACCTGCCAACTGGCGACACTGTGGTGCAGGTCACCTGGTATAAGGAGCAGCCCGATGCCACTAAAGAGCAGATCATCACTGCACATCATTCTAATGGACAGACAGGTCGGTAACTTTAGTGATATGCTCTCTGACACGAGCTGAACACGTTTCAGTGTGAATATCTTCGCACCTCTTCCTCTTTCCTCTTCTCGTGATAGTGCTCACACTTATGTGCTCAAATATTCTTGTGGTATTACAAGATCATTTGTCAGTTTCAGTTGGCAAGTGTTGGTTGGAGGCTTTTTTTGTTCTCTGCTCATAGAAATAATAGAGCTTCAAGGCAAGTGTTCACAACCATCCAAAAGTGTTAAATTAACTGTGGACTGTGAGATGCACTGACAATTTTGCTGCGACTTAACAGGAATGCTTCACAGGCGCTAAGATTCTGATCTTTGCACCGTTTATTTTTGGTGACTTTTCTTTCCGTGATGATGTAGGGATTGAAGCTTGCAACCCTCGTGAGTGTGAGACATGCTGAGCTAAACGCCCAGATTGTTAATGTAATTTCTAACATGAGTGCAGACGTGTCTATGGAAGTGAAAGTGACTAAAAAAACCCTCAGGTCTATTTCAATCTTGCTGGACTTAATTTCCCGTGTCACGTCCTTCCTCACACGGCCTTCTGACTCTCTCCCCTTCCTCGCTCTCTGTCTCTCTCTCCCTCCACCTTCTGCCTCTCCGCAGCGTTCGGGGCCTGGTCTCGACGTGTGCGCTTCAAAAACAGCGACCCCACCATGGACTCGTCTCTTGTCATCATGAGCACAGAGGTCTCTGATGAGGGGAAATACCTTTGCCGCATCAGCACGTTTCCCTCGGGCAACTTTGACAGCGAGATGTCCGTCATCGTGTGGAGTGAGTCCCCCCCTCCCCTACATCATGGCCACAGTAGGAACAGACGAGCTCAGTGAAGTTTATTACAGTAGGAACACAAGTACTGATATGCTGTACAAGGATCATAACTGATAACTGTCATTTTAAAAGACTTTCGAGTCACAAAGAAAATAAATGGCAGAATACTTTCTCATGACGTTATTTGTCAGTAGTGTTCCCCACACATTTCTCACAAGTTGAGCATTTGTAACACTTCTTATAAGGTAAGAGTCTCCAGCATAGGAAACTCAATGTGATCGTTTCCTCATCAAGAAACTCATTACAATAATTCGCGGTAATATTTATCAGATTTCATTAAGTCTGATAAGCTTTTTAGGTATTTTCACAACATTTTTCCAGTGTAATCCCACACAAATTGTTATCCTTACATATTTTTGATCGTTTCATTATTCTATTTTATTTCACACACTGTAACACGGCCCTCAAAGGTTAGATTGAGCAAGTCATAATTCAATTCTATAGAATGAACAAATGTTTCTCAGTCTACTGATGTGCCACGTTCCCACAAAGCTGTCAGTTTGCTGTACTGTTTAAGCTACACATCTCGTTGTCTTGAAGTCGTTGTGGTTTTTTACACTACTACCAGCACAAGGAGACCGCAAAGTCCCCAACTATAACATCTTTCACTAGGATGAATCCCTGGTGTGTGTGTCTGGTCTACAAACTGGAGCACTGGGTCTGATGTGTAATACTGCTTTGGATGGGTTTACAGTTGAAAGGACGATGTTTTTCAGGATCATACCCTGAGGGCCGTGACAACGCAGCCGACAGCAGCGGCTTCTCCTATTTTTTTTATATTTTTTAAGTTAAAGTACTTTAAAGCACCTGAAAACTTGACCCAATTTAAAAAATTCTGCATTAAATGTTTTTGACCAAATAAGCAACAATCAAAGCTGTTGCAAAGTTCGGGATAAAATTATTAGGCGCAAAATCATCCGATGGGCTTTTTCTCAAATAAGCCATCAAGACAGTTTTTGTTGTGTGGGAACTATTAACGGAGATATTCCAAGAGTCGCTAACAGCCGGACGTGGCTAACAGTGATAAGCTCGGGGCAGTACAGTGAAGGTATTCAAACGTCTTTTTTAACCACTAACACTGCTCAGAATAACAGCAAACCTCTGCAGTAGCATGAGAAGAGTCCTTACACAGAAAACAAAGCACCAATGGGCTCCTTCCTTTGGGATTGACTTTGGTAATCCACTTGGACTTTACTATGAGAGGAGCTGGTACAGGGGCCAGTAGGTAAGTCTTTAAAAACATTCTTTTAATAAACTCTGGGTTCACCAACTACGTTGTTGGTGCTTTGTTTTCTGTGTAAGGACTCTTCTCATGCTACTGCAGAGGTTTGGTGTTTTTTGGAGCAGTATTAGTGGTTAAAAAAGACGTTTAATGCCTTCACCGTACTGCCCCGAGCTAATCAGTGTTAGCCACGTCCGGCTGTTAGTGACTCTACAGGATTTCTCCATTAAAAAACTCGGCTTATTTGATGTATGTAAGTGCAGAAAAAGACCATGGGATGATTTTGCACCTGAATTACACTTTAACTGGAAAAATGTGACATCACTGTTCTGTAATCGTGCCCCACCCACTTCAAGGCAATGAGAGAAAAAATGACATAAATACATCTTTTATTTGAAAAATACCCTAAATAGTTCTCTTTTGCTCTAAAACCATGTATTCATGTATCGCTCTAAGTAAGAAGCTGATTGAGAACATATGTTTACGGGGCCTTTAGAGATCTCTATGTGTTTATTCAGTACTAACTGCTCACTTTACGCTGACCAAACATTGTAACACCCTCCCTCCAGCCGTTCCTATCTCCTCTCTGGACCCTGTGATTCTGGTGGAGGGACAGGCGTACCGGCAGGCCGCTTCCTGCCGCTCTGTAGCCCGCCCACCTCCCCGCCTCTCCTGGGACACCGACCTGAACGGCCAGTCCATCAATCGCTCCACTGACAGTGGGGCGATCTCCTCGCACTACTCCCTGCACCCCCTGAGGAGCATGAATGGCAAGAAGCTGGACTGCCTGGTGTGGCATCCCACTTTAAAGGGCCCCCGCAGGCTCAGGAACAAGCTGGTGGTGCACTGTGAGTTTTCATCCGAATTATATAGAGGCTGTGTTTGAATTTGTCCCTTAATAAAGAAACCCCACTCTCACAGTCAATACACGCAAAGAACAAGCACACATCTAAGGAAAACAGTTTCAACAGTAGTATCACTTTCAGAGCTTTACTTCCTGTTTCCTTCAAAGCAGGAAGATTACACTTGTGTGTCACTTTTCACATTTTACTCTCATATTGATTTGCAAATGTCTTCACCATATTAAACTGCCTTTTTAAAAACATTTTTGTGGGTTGTGTTTAAAAAAAAAAAGGTGATAGTTTCTCTTCAAACCTCCTATATGATGATTCTGAAGCGATGAACAATGCCTCCTTTTCCCCCGCGTGCCTCAACTGATCCTAGCTGATATAGTATTGTTCTACCTTCCAGTCCCTCCACATGCAGAGGTGTCTGGCTACAAAGGAGACTGGTCTGTGGGTATGGAGACTGCTGCCCTGAGGTGCGTGAGTGGAGGAAACCCCAAACCACAGAGCTTCATCTGGATCAGGTACAGCGGGTCCCGCCTCCCTCTCTGGCTGTCTGCTACTCATGTGACTAACTGTCTGATATGTCTGTTCACTTTTATCATAACTTATAACTGTAATTATACCAATTACTTTTGCTATAATTCTACCAGTCAAGAGTGCAAATGTCTTCAGTGAGGTTGCACTCAGGTCAAAGTCAAATGAAGTCAACACCTCCATGTGACTAAGATGGGATTATTCCTCAGCAAAAAGCGTGTCATTTAAAACAAGTCAGTCTAGGGAAATTAACTCTTTTATTATTAGCTCAGTTTCCATAGAGAAGTTTGCCAGTTGCATATAAAGTCACGAGTTGAAATCGTATTACTCAAATATACTTGTGTGCAATTGGTAAAATAAGGATTGAACCATAAATAGTGTATATTTGAGCAGATTAGGTTAGTTCAGGGGTCTGCAACCCGCGGCTCTTGGGCCTCCTCTTCACTCCTTTTTCAGTGGCTCCCTGTAGCTTTGCTAAAAAACAACATGGAAATAAATGATGTGTTTTTTGTACAGTGGACAATCTTTCAAAGGAAGCACCTGTTATTTTGGAGTTCAATGTGATTGTTCAAAAATATTATCTGAAACTAAAATATGCGTCACATGCTACGGCTATCGCTCAGCACCTTTCCCCGCTAATCTTGAGTTTCTGGCCTGTGCTGTCAGTATGCTAACCATGGATAAACCCCCCCCAAAAAACTTATGGGAGGAGAATAGAGTGTTGTGTGGAGAGATCAATTTGCTTTCACTGCCAACATTGATGGCTTACCTGTATGCTTGATATGTCGTGAGAAACTAGCAAACAACTTTTTTTTTATAAGTCAGTTTTCTTTATTTTCGTTCTATAATTTCATAAATGCAACAAACTAGTTTTTTTGTATATATCATATAACTATATATACAACTTTATAAGCTGTGAGATCAAATGGGTTTTGCGGCTCCAGACAAATTTTACTTGGTGAAGAGGGGGCAAAATGGCTCTTTTGATAGTAAAGGTTGCAGACCCCTGGGTTAGTTAAAGGTACCCTATGGAATTTTTGAGCATTCGTAGCACTGTGGAAAGATGTTTTTACGAGTCAGTCTCTGTTAACAGTTAGCAGTTAGCAGCAGTAATGCACAAGAAACAATGTGAACACAAATGGCTGTGAAGAACACTGCTAACAAGTAAATACGTATGTAAACTATGCATTATTTAAAATATTTAAAAAAAACTATCTCTACAAATGTTTAAGAAGAAGAAAATTACCTTTACACTTTCCTTAGACCTCAAGGACACACACAATACATCTCATCTCCTGTCTCAAGCATCACATTTTCACTTTAATATTGCAGCTGATAAAGGTGGGGCTAATTTTATTTACTGTATATACCGCTGTGTAGCTTAATCTATAACAATATATGTTATTTAATTATTTGTTAATATTTTGTATTAATTATCTGAATGTGTGAAGTAACTAGTAACTGAAGTTTCCAAATAAATGTAGTGGAGTAAATATTTACCTCTGTAATGTAGGGCAGTAGAAGTATAGTAAGTATCATAAAATGATATTACTCATGTAAATTACAAGTACCTCCCAATTATCCTTAAGTACAGTACATCAGGCTCTGGAGTCATGTTTTTGATGCTCTGGGTCCCTTTTGGTGTCCCTTTTCATCATGCAGGGTATGATTAGGTTTAGGCAAACAAAACTATTTTCACTGTGGTCGAGCAGAAATCCTTCTGCATATGTTAAAGGGTGCCTCGAGGGCCGCTGACAGAGCTGCCATATTTGAGTTACGTTTGGAGTGAGAACAGGTTATCTCAAGTTATGCTGCATCAGAAACTCCTACAGTACGACAACTATTAGATTATTTAAAAAAAGGATTCAGCATTTATTACTTGTTAATGTTATTTCTATACTTATGGTTGAAGTAATGTTTTACACCCTTTCCGTATGACTTAACCAAAAAGTCCAGACATATTCGAATGCTGCATGTGTCACATAAAAAGGTGGCCCATCGCTGCCCAGCTTTAAACCCAGACGAGGGTTTGACTCAGATCCTTCTACTTGAGTCACCTGGAGTCGTCTTTAAGCCGTTTCCTGTTGCTGCATTTACATATTCTCAGGGTGTGGTGTGGAGATTGGCTGAAAAAATGCGAGCCACAAAAAAGGAAATTGGAAGTCTCCCATGGAAGTATGAGAAGTGACAGTTAGGCCCCAAGGGAGAAATTCCTTACACACAGATGGGGCTTATACTCCTAAAATGTAAAGAAAGTCACATGTTTGGTGAGGTTGCTTCTGATTTGAATTGTTTTTACCAGGTGATGATGTTCATATTACTTGCTGTTAGTCACAGGAACACGCCTTGTTTACCAGACACACGCCATACGCACACACGCTCACAAATGAGCTATAGGCTGTAAACAGACCCAAAGCAGCAGAATCTTTACTTGCGATCAACCTCTCCTTACCCCCGTGCACGCATGAACACACA
Source organism: Echiichthys vipera (assembly GCF_963691815.1). NCBI lineage: Eukaryota > Metazoa > Chordata > Actinopteri > Perciformes > Trachinidae > Echiichthys > Echiichthys vipera. Next base: position 17,148,391 of record NC_139847.1, read on the forward strand.
CAAATGTGAGGCGGCAGCAGCAGCAGCAGCAGGAAAACCTGTTGGCTTTGTCAATATAAGGCGGCGGGTGAAGTAATAGCTGGTGTCACAGTGTCGTGTTGCGGCTTGTGCCGAGAGTAGACGGATGAGACAGTTTCACACGAAGGAGGGAGGATGAGGGGGATGAGAAGAAAAAGGGAAAGGGGATGAGCAGTCCCAATGAGAGAGGTGAAGTCATGGGAGCAGGTATAGGCAGAGGGGGTGGGGGTGGGGATGGGGTTGGGGTGAGCCGGGGGGCGGCGGGAGGAGGAGGAAAGAGGAAGCTGAATGTGTGGATTTGTGTGAGATGTTATCAGGGAGGTGTGTCTATGTGAAAACAGAGTGTTCCTCTTTATTGCCGTGGTAGGGGTTAGTTAGTATAGCCTCTGTGGATAAAACTTTGTATTAGTGATTATGTTAAAGTCAACTCTGTTCCAACTGATTCAAGTAAATGGGCTCAAAACAACAACACCGAGGCAACACCCTGGACTGTTTGGCTCAGTGAGTCACACCGACAGGGATTATCTGGTGGCTCCAAACAACCAAGGGGAATGGTTGACTGTAAAATAGGATTTGAAAAGAGACATTTTATTGGAAATAAGCGTAGGAGTTCCTCCCATCTCTCCCTGATTAATCCTGTGTTAAGGAAAAGTAAAGGTCCTCGAAATTAAGGAGGGTTTTACATTTGTTTTCATGCTTTATGTTTCCAAATAAGTCTGAATTATAAAGCAGAAGTGTTGATGTGATTAGAATGAGCACTTATAAGCAACATGGCTGAACAAAGGAAACTCCACCACCTACAGAAACAGCTACTTCGAAAGGAACTGTCTGCAAGTTTTAAGGGCTAGAGAGGAGTACAGAAAAGAGTTCTGTGTTTTCTTTTGTCACATGTTCTGAGGGATAGTGGGGTAGAAAAGAAAAGAAAGCAGAACTGTATTAAAGTAAAATATGTCCAAATGCGTATACAAGGGGCAGCAGGACAGCTTCTTGGCTCAAAAATGATATTCAGTAAACAGGATGCATCATTTTGTTGTGTGCTACTCCTCTATTGTGCCATCATGTGAAAATGATTATGCCATTAACATGTTATGGTCTAAATGTATTCACCATTAATGGCAAAATAATTGCATCCATCAATAGTGTTATGTTACTCATGAGATATTGTGGGGAGGGTGATTTTTTTTCTACAGTTGAAGTCACTCTGTGAAAGTCATGCAACAACTTCACACTTGAGGATGTTGCAACATTTTAAAAAAGTGGAACTCAGATGAACACAGATTAGAAATGAAGACTTCTGTGTGCTCATCTAAATGCACTGTCATGTAACCTTGTTTTGTCCTGTTTACAGAATGGGGGGAGAGCTACCTGAAGGTGTGATCCCCCACCCTAATGGAACACTAGTTTTTGGGCGCCCCCTAAGCTTGTCAGATGGAGGCACCTACCAGTGTGTGGCCAAGAACGACGTCGGGGTAGGGGAGGCGGAGGTGGAAATTGTCGTGGCAGGTAGATGACAGCAATGTCAACGTCGACTGTGAGAAGAGATGTATGCATCAATCTAATCCTTCCATCTCCCCTGCTCCCTCTCTCCGCCGTACAGATTCTCCCCAGCGGCAGAGCATGGTTGAAAACATGCTGATGATCATCGTGGGGGGCGTGGCCGGGGGCCTGCTGATCTTGATGCTCATCATCGTCATCACCGTCACCTGCCATCACAAACGCAAGAACAAGAAGCTGGAGAAGGAGCTGACTGAGAGGAAGTACGTCGACATGTTTTAATTAAGATGAGATAAGACGAGATGAAGCTTTAATGATCTCCGCAGGGAACACTGAGCCAATGAATACAACAACAACTATGAATGGAGCAAATCAGGGCTGTTAAGCATATTACTACTGACAGTTACAACACTTGAGCGTGTTCAGGAGGATTAGAGGAGCGAAAAGTGTCAAATTCAGTTAATAAATGACTGTTTGGGCTGGATATGCAAAAAGAAAAGCAGAACATAGGCATGGAAATGAAATAACAAATGAAAAAGATGCAGTATGAACTTATGCATAATTCACAGTGGAACCTTTACTCAGAATCTTCAAGCACTTAAATACCTTTCTCCTTTTTTTACTGTCTTGTTTCTTACAGGGAGGAAATAAGCACTCTCTCCAGGCAAGCTTCTTTCCGGAGAATGAACTCAATCAGCACGGATACCAGAGGAGCGGTACTGTTACTGAATTATTCTTTTCACACTCAACATAATGTGAGATGCAGCGTCCTCTCGCGTTCACCCTAAGAGTCTTATTGAGAATGTGCCCGGTGATCAATGACTAATTCTCTGGCAGTCAAATAATCCTATCTTTTCTGTTACACCTGCAAGTTTTAAAGGGACATGGTGTTAGATGCACAGACTATTTCCAGTCACACATCTAATCCAACCCTGTGTTTCTTTTCGTCGCAGACTGAGGAAAGCATCCCTTTGAGGTTGGAGGGAATGATGAGGACCAGCATGTCTTCCCTCGGGGTCAGTCCACATATCTGTCTAACTCTGCATGCAGGGACCAGGCCCGTGACTGGCTCTTTACTGTCCAGAAGTCTGAGTGTAGTTCATCTCAGATATTAAATAATAATACTAACAAATAGTGTTGAAGACCTCTGAGCTACAATAAAGCTCCTTTTTTCTGGACATTTTGTTTCTAGAATATGGCCTATTTAATTTCAAGCAGATTTCCCCAAATGTCAAACTGTCCCTTTAATTTGGTCATGTACAGTAGTCTAATACTGTTGACGTCAACCATGGTGTTCTGTGCGATGTTTTTCCAGTTCACTGTTTTACTCTTAAATACCCTTTAAAGGTCGCAGCAAATAAAAGCCTTTTACTCCTACATTCTAGAGCTTTAGCCGCATTGCTAACACCTTATGATAGCTTGTGTTCAGTTTCCTAGAGATAACTCATTTAGTGTTCATTTTAAGAAACAATAAGCTACATTTAAACCAGAGTAGGTTCACTAATCATTTTTGGTTTATTATTGGAAACTTTCTTTTTTTATAAATCTTTTTTTGTGTATTCAGCTGACCTGCTGTACACTGAGTAAAGGCTTCTTAGGATACCAGTGAATCAGAATCAATAGTTTGGAAGTGTATTTACTGAACAAATGTAGTTTCTCTATGAGAATGACCAAACTGTGCACAGTAGTTCTTTCTCAGAATCATCACGGAAATTATTACAAAATTTCAGACTCTGTTACATAAATGTTACATACTCTTTGAGATCTGTTTTTTTTATTGTTAAGACAAAGACATTTTACGTCAATCCCTTGTGATCTTGGCAATAGTTAATATTTTTAATAAAGGTCCCTAGAGTTGCCACTACCATTAGAGTGAGTGGCTATTTCCACTCTGGCTCTAGCGTTATGTTTTGCATACTGATACTACTAAAGCAAATAAGCATATTTACCAAAATGTTTATCCATTGCTTTAATTCATTAATTTGCAATAGAAGTAAATTTCCTCAGACTGCTTCAAATGTATTCTGCTTTAGAACAAATCGCTCAAATTAAAGATGCAACAGACGTTACAATCTGTGTTCTCATGTCTTTTCCTGCGTTGACAGGAGGCTCACTGCCGTGACAGCCGATCTACTATCTCAGGTGGACGGGGAGGAGGGGGAGCGTTTGACTACCTGGGCAGACCAGTCCTGCACAACAACTCTCGGAGGGGGAGAGAGAGGCCTCTAGATAGAGACGAGGAGAACCGACTCCGAGTGGAGACATACGTGAGAAACAGCACTATTTCTTTAGTAAGTGCGTCTCTGTGCATGTGCAAGCCTGATGTCACTAAACTGTGGAATACATCTCAGTCGGCTTATTAACCTCTGCATACTTATCTTAATGATGCAATTAAGAAGTGTGTCTGCTCCGTGTTTTTGCAGCAGGAGACTCGTTTCCACCCTCCTCTCACGCCATCAGCCTTCCCAATACAGTCCACGGAGATTGTAAGACAGCTGAACGGCAGCGCCATTATCCCAACGGATGGGGGTTCACGGCCGGGAAGTGTTGCCAAGAATCACCAGCACCCTCCTCTGAGCTGCAACTACCCGCCGGTAACAGATGATGAGGATGAAGTGGATGAAGGTTTGGGTGGTCCCGCCAGTCAGGAGCATCCCGATGACCAAGACAGCGAGACCAACAGCTCCCAGGTGTCTGAGGCTCACAGCACACGCTATCACCAGACTAACGGCACGCTCAGACCCAAACGACGGCCTAGCCCCACTGTGGTTAATCCCCATGCCTCCCTGATCCACAAGGCCCAGATAGTTTAGCAGGCAGCTGGGAGATAACATGTGAATCATAAGAGTGGCCAGCTCTGGTCTTGAAGGTGGTGGATACACAGGCAAAGTTTGATCACGGGCCAGAAAACCAATTTGTGGTCAAATATGAAAAACCTGCCCCTTGACTACAATGCTGCATCTTCTTATTACGTGGGAACATGGTGCAATAGAATAAAGTAAAAAAAAAAAAAGGACATATCTACAGGACATATCTGGATATCTGATTTCTACCTGACGTGTGGTGATCAACAGTGTACTGTTTATTCCACAGTCACGAACAGATACAATGTCACAATATTTCCAGTGCAGCTACTACAGCGTTTCATCGCAGACAATCTTCTTTCGCAGGAAATGCAGGAGAAGTAGAGGAGGCTGTGGGAATGTTGGTACATCAGAAACATAGATTGCAACACCTCTGTACAGAGGTTGGATGTTTAGTGCATGAGTAGCCGTGCCTGTGTTAAGTTTCCTTACACAACACGCTTTGGGATCGGATCCAAACCACGGGGTTGTTCCTCTCTTGCCACGCCTGCAACGTGCATACCTCCATATTGTCTTAGTGTCCTTGTGTCTTTGACTTCAGCACTGAGACATTTGGGATCAGATAAAGACTTCATGCAGCCAAAATATGACTAGTATCCTATACATGTGGGGATTGGGCTGTAAATCTGTACAAATATGGATTTTTCTTTCAAAAAATGTGTTTTTTTAATATCATTTTTGAATTGACTTCATCAAAAACGTGAATAGTTGATTAGCATACACATATAGCAGATAAAATGAGTCCTGCTCATATGTTGCGAGGATAGAATACTAGGGTATTTATGTAAATATGTTGTGTACCTCCTCATCTGCGCACACATACACAGTGGATGGAAGTTGGAGAAGCTGTCGTGTTTGTAAAATACATTTAAACTTAACTTTATTTGTTTCAACTACTATGTGCTACTTTTGTGAATACATGTGAACTCATACACTAGACCCAACAGAGACAGAAACCCTGGACATGCTGTATCTGTATGTTTTTTTCATCATCCAAGACAAGACGACCCCTTTCCGAGAGTTAATCATGAACTAGTACAGATTTTTAATATTGTGTCAAAACCCAGGCCGTATTTTTATCTGTAGATGAATAATAGTAGATGCCTTTTGTTTATATCTGGGGTTCTGTTACAGCCCTGATATGGCTAGCAATGTGCCAAAGGGGAAAATCTGAAAAAAAAAAGAATCACTTTTGCTTTTTTGGCAAATATGAAGTATTATTTTGTTGTTCACACATGCATTACATTGTAATGTTTTGATCTATGTTACCTGCTGTAAATACAATACAAATACGAGACAGTTTGTGGCAAAGACAATGTGCCATATAGGATTCACTGGTTCGGAGCAGGTAAGAGCAGCCGATGAATGGTATTACGTGTGAATGTGGGTTGTATTTGTGGCAGACAGTGCCCCCTGATGTGTACTGCTGGAAAGTGCAGGGACCTGAATGAGCCTGCACACTACAGAACTATGAAAAGACTGCATTCCACTATGATTTTGGAAAACGATCCTCCTGGTTACTTGCCTCGATTTTCATGTATTTTAAGGGTTATGTGCGGGTATCAGCTTGTATTGATGGGTTGAAATAAATGTGCATGTTTTTTGTAAAACTTTGATGCTAACTAAAAGTATTTTCTGGATCATCCAAATATGGGGAATTTATAATGATATTAATGTCCTATTTTGCCTTTGAATATTCTCATTTGTCCAGGTCGTCGTTATCCCCAAAGCAATTTCAGTCAAAAGCAACTGGACCTGGTTATTTGTCTAGGAAGACGTTTCACCTCTCATCCAAGAGGCTTCATCAGTTCATGTACGCATCTGACCAGGCTGGGACTGGTCCAACGTTGGACCAGTCCCAGCCCTATATTAGTTTTAGTTCTATTTTAGTTCTTAGTTCCTAGTTTTGATGAACAAAGCCTTTACCAGATTCATTTCTAGTTAATCAAATTACCACAGCCGATGCCTAGAGGGGGAGCGACCCTATGTTCCCTGGGCCCTATCTTTGTATGTATGGAACAGCAGACTCTTTATTTAAAGAAAGGTCCAATGTTACCCGCTTTTCACAGAAAGGGTCCTATGTTTCCCTGTCTGTTATTCGGCACAATCAGTGTCGAATTCCACAGCGATAAGGCTTATGTATGTAGGCCCTAGCACTACCCCCCTAACCCTGACCCTAAGCCTAACCGTAACTCCTAACCCTAACAAAACAGAGGCTTATGCAACTGGGGAACATAGGGATGCCCCCCCCAGGAGGCCCCTATAGGGCCCTTGGGGCAGCTGTTGCCCCCTTGGTTGATGTTCCAGCCTTGGCCCCTAGTCCAGGGACCTCCTTTGAAAATGAGGCAGGGATTGGATGTCCAGCAGTTCAAAATAACACAATTGCTACATACATAGAAATGAAATGTCAATTAAAAGGGATAAAATAGAACTTCTATGTAACCTAAACACGCTTTGATAAACACCATTTTCTTTATAGGCCCCTTGACATTAAATGGTCTACCTCTGTTGTAAAAAACAAATCCAACAAAGACAGAATAAACACATAAGACACCCCCGGAAGTGTGTAATGAGTGATGTCATGCAGGAGGAGGAAACAGATCTCGATAGCTAAGATGGCGGAGGAGCAGCAGGAATCATCACAGAGGGAGGTGGAGGGTGAGAGAAACAGTCACAGCACTAAATATACAACTAACAGCGCGCTAATATCTCTTGAAAGTGAAGTCCACAGCCACACGAGAGTCCGCTCGGTGTTTCGGCCGCTGTCCCCTCCGTGATAACGGGGTTTCACATGCAGGTTGAGGGGGAGACAGAGGCCAGGGCTAACGTTAGCGCAGTTAGCTACAACCGCTACACAAAGAGAAAACGCTCGTTTAGTCACTGACAGGGCGACAGTTAGTGACAGTCTCGGGGTTTTTGACGCAAGGAAATGTTGAAAGCATTAAGCTCACTATTAAAGACGGGATATTCCCTTTTAGGGTGCTAAAACCAGCGTATTCGTCGAGACTATAACGTGTTTTGTTTTCGCACAGGTCGAGCTGACTGACGTTAGCTGGTGTTGTGGATTAAGTTGTGCTTCTGTTAACTTCTGACCAAGACTGGGTGCGTCTGTGGTTGCTTATGGCGACGACATGTAATACAAATTAAGAGTCATCGTGAATACTTTGTTATTATATTCAATATATTGCATTTTCAAATTCTTTGTATTGTTATGAACGCGATTGCATTTATGGTTTCACCAACTCCTCCGTCTCTTTATAATGTCAATGAAATAAAAGGCAAATACATCCACAAAAACAGTTCGTTTTAAAGAATGTATTCGTTTTCAATAAAGTGTCACTGTAAGCATCGTTTCTGCACACATTGTTAGGCCTCCTGGTTCGTACAGACTAACCGAGACAGCCAGATTTATTTGTTTATGCGTGAACAAATGCATGGATAGTGTCCCAGGAAAATCTGTGTGCACATGCAATAAGCTCCTGCAACTATTGTGTACAACTTTATTCAGCTCAAACTGTTTCCTAACTTTAACCCCGATATCCTTATTTAACAGTGTACTTTCCTGCTGTTTGCTGCTGCATGCTGTGTTGTAAATCTGCACCACTGATCCTCTGACACTGTAACACCACAACCCTATAGCCATGTCTCCACTCGAGTTTTAACCTGACCAATTTTCCATTCTGATATGCTTCATAAACACTGGCCCTGATCAGACGCAGGCCTTCAAATCCAAATGCCAAATACACTTTTTGCCATGGTGGTGGTCTCTCAATCTCTGTTTTTTTTCACCCTGAAACCGAATTAATCTGTCCCGCTCCTCTTTCAGGAGTGAACTGCCTCGCATATGACGAGGCCATAATTGCTCAACAGGACAGAATTCAGCAAGAGGTGAGAAATGTGAGCAGCAGGATCCAAAAGTTTCAGATTCCAGTGATTTCTGATAGTTAAACGTCTAGAAATGTCTGCTTATGTGTGGATACAGCTGAGCCCTTCATATGCAGCTGTCAACCCCATAGATGATATCTAAGTGATTTACTTTTATACAATTTACAATTGATATCTTTGTTCATGACCCTACAGTTCATGGTACTATGAAATTACAAACTAGAGTTTTAAACACAGCCTGTAATAATCAGTAACATTGACTTGTTAAGATAACTATGAAACTTGTTTGCACAGACGAGACCTATTAAAAAAACAAGTTATTTTATAATACAAACATAATACATCCACAACTGCAGTGGACGTTGTTGATGTATACATGCATAGCTAGATTTTTTACGACTATTTAGTAATCTTTGTACAGACTACGATTGGTCTTAAACGGGCCCCAGGGCTAAAACATTAGAGGTCATAGTATTGTGAAGCTCCTACGTTGCCAGTTCTTTTTATCAGTACTGTTTTGGTATAATTCATTATCATGCTGCTTCATATCCTCTGTCTGTGTCGGGCTAAACTGTTCAATCTACACTTATTAGTGTCAGTGCAATAAAAAGCCAATACTTTATCAATACACTTGTTCAACAAGCATAAAGGTCTTTTCAGACAGTAAGTGCAATCAGCCTGCGAACCCGCTTGGAACTGCGGGGTCTCACTACGCTCTTAATGTGAATCGACAGACAGACAAGAGCTCTTATTGTTCATAGTTGAAGTTAGTTGAAGTTTTTTATAGCCTAGCTTAACTTAAAACTATAGGTTAAGTCACACGACCTGACACATCCACACATGTAGAAAAGCAACATTTCTGTCTGCAGTCTGTCATCCACTGCTGCTATGTTTTACACAAGTGCTCAGCTCTGCTAATAGAGAATTATTACAAACAAGTTCAAACAAAAACTGTCTCTGTAGTCTAACTGTTTAGTTTGCCATGTATCTTAAAATTGGGCAAATTCTTGTAAACGTTGCTGCTGTCTGCTGACATATAGTGACTTTGCTGTTGTAAACACTCCTGTTGCTGCTCTAGAAACAACTTTTTGTTATCCCCAAAGCAATTTCAGTCAAAAGCAATTGGACTTGGTTATTTGTCTAGGAAGACGTTTCACCTCTCATCCAAGAGGTCCCAGTCTGGTCAGGTGCGTACATGAACTGATGAAGCCTCTTGGATGAGGGGTGAAACGTCTTCCTAGACCAATAACCAAGTCCAGTTGCTTCTGACTGAAATTGCTTTGGTAATAACAATGACCTGGACAAATGAGAACATGCACAGGCTCACTTTTTGTTATATTTAAAACATACATTTTATTTTTTTAAAGTAATTGAAAAAGAACAGATAAAGAATCAAACCTACGAGTGTGGATAAAACCCTAACAATACCCATCCCTACCCATGAGTTAATTTTCTTACAGTGCATGCACTCATTTCCTTCTTTCTTTTTGTGGGTGTGTAGATAGCCAACAGTAACCCCTTAGTGTCGGACAGACAGGAGCTGGCAGTGCTGCAGAGGGAATACGCTGAGGATGACACGGTTTATCAGCTCAAGATCAAGGTCAGTCAAACTACACTTCCTGGTCTGATGTTACTGCACCCACACCAGGGTGCATTTCCTCCACAGTCCAGGGTGTCATTTTATCCTGAGCCACAACATCAAATCGTTTGTTCTTTACATACTCACATTTCCTTGTTGTTCTTCAAGTTTCTGCATTTGATTGTCTTAATAATTTTTTGATTTTACTTTTTTCTTCTCGTTTTGTTGCAGGACCTGCACAAAAAATACTCGTACATTCGGAAGACACGGCCAGACGGGAACTGTTTCTACAGAGCCTTTGGCTTCGCACATCTCGAGTCGCTGCTAGATGACAGCAAAGAACTTCAGAAGTGAGTCACACGGCTGCACTGTCCTGTCCCTATTCTCAAGTTCATACTTTTGTCACCTTGGTTCATTAAAGTCTGGTGTGGCACAATTTTCACACCTTTTCACGGCTGCATCGATTTTAATATTTTTCTTTTTTTTAAGTGTTATTCAAACAGGACAAGCACACTGCTTTCGCCAGATGACTGATTTTATCTTTAAAAAGATCTTTTTTTAGCTCATTTTCAGTGTAGCCTGCCATTAGCCCAGTCAAGCATTAGCTCTATAAAGGGCCCAGCAACATTGATCGATCACAAAACTGTGTGAAAACAGAGGGAAGTTATTTGTCTTGAAATGAACCTTTAATAACGCATTTGTCCCTTAAAACAGTACGTATTAGCTGAAATTAGATAAGAGAGTGTAACATCATAATACACCCAACTAATCGATGATGAAACTAGCTGCCAACTATTTTTGTATTCAGTTTAATCGATTAGTTGTTGCAGTGTTTGTCTGTCCTGTCGGCACTGTTTCCCATTATTCTTAAAATCTAACAAACACTACGGTGGCCGTTATATTCACAGGGTTGTTTAAATACGTTTTTTTGTGTCTTTTAGGTTCAAAGCAGTTGCAGGCAAAAGTAAACTGGATCTGGTTAATGAGGGCTTCACTGAGTTTACCATTGAAGACTTTCACAATACTGTGAGTTTCTTGTACAAGTAAATTATACATCAATTGTTTATTATTGACGGTCAAACCCTCAACACCGAAGTAGCAAATAGAATGATATTGTTTCTTTCATTGAAGTTAACAGGAGCTTTTAAAAGTGATTTCATTGATGGCTTTTCTGATCATTAATAAAAGCTATCTTGAGTCTCACAGTACATACAGTATATCTTGTATCCCGTTGTATTAAGAGTGTGATGCTGTTAACTTTAATTTGCTCGTTGCCCTGCCAACTCTCAATGGTCATCTGCCAAAGCACCTGATGTATTTGGTCAGCTGGAGCGGACAGGCGCACTAGATTTGGCCAGTTGGACAGTAATTTGACAAGCTGGACACGTACATATTAATCTAATGATATAAATGATGTCTTTCCTCCAAGTTCATGGACCTGATTGAACTGTGTGAGAAACAGCCAAGCCTGCAAGAGCTGCTGAACTCATTCAACGACCAGAACGTGTCCGACTATGTGGTCGTGTACCTGCGGCTGCTCACCTCAGGCTACCTGCAGCGAGAGTATGGCTTCTTTCAGCATTTCATAGAGGGAGGACGCTCTGTCAAGGAGTTCTGTCAGCAGGTGGGTCTTTAAAACTTTCACTTTGATAAACTTAAAATAAGTTCTAGTTCCTCAGAAAGACTCTAGACATCAAAAACCATTTTCTTCTTAAAATAAAAGACGGTCACAACCTTGGAAAGTGCCACAAAACTAGAGTGGGGTTGGTTTTAACTTCTTATCGTTTGGCTTTAGGGGGTAAAGGCCTTTACACACTGGTGGCGTGACGAATAAATGACATGAAAATGTGAAATACTCGCCTGTGAATATTTCGTATAAAAACTATTGACACCAGCAGTGATGCAAATTTGCAACAGAAAAGGTTTGAATATTCGTCCGGGTCAGGGCGGAGGTCCTTCTGGACGCTGCTGGAGAGAGAAGAGAGTGAAAGGAGAAGTTGTGAGACTGATCAGAGGAGAGATAAAGTTTAAGATCAAGATATGTGTGAAGATATCAATGTAATTTACAGTTTTCAGTTTGAGAACAAATAAAGACCAGCAGAGGAGTCCCGTGTCTTGTTTCTGCTGCTGAGTGGAGTGATGGAGGTTAGCTCCGGACACAAAATAAGTGTCTACTCATGGGATTTCTGACCACTTTTATTGTTTTTTCTTTTAGTGAAATGCTCTTAATGAGTTTGAGTTCCTTCTGGTAAACAATTAAATAGTGTGTGTGTGTGTGTGTGTGTGTGTGTGTGTGTGTGTGTGTGTGTGTGTGTGTGTGTGTGTGTGTGTGTGTGTGTGTGTGTGTGTGTGTGTGTGTGTGTGTGTGTGTGTGTGTGTGTGTGTGTGTGTGTGTGTGTGTGTGTGTGTGTGTGTGTGTGTGTGTGTGTGTGTGTGTGTGTGTGTGTGTGTGTGTGTGTGTGTGTGTGTGTGTGTGTGTTATTGTGAAATAGTTTTCCATCTGAACCATGGATGTCTGAGGTCTAGTTGCAGACCTCTGTGTTGTTGTCATGTAAGCCTCATGAGTAAACAACACAACGTGATTGGTTGTGGTTTTTTTTGCATGAAAGCTCAGAAAAATCGACCCTGATCCGAAAAAAATAACGCTAATATTTGCATTTGCTGTGTGAAAATCCTCATGAGAAAAACAACAGTTTGAAAAAAATGTATTGACATGGAAAATAAATCCCACGAACAAAAGGCCCCCGGGTCGTAAAGGCCTTAAGGGTGGGGGGCGGCATGGTAGAGGGGAGATAGCAGGTCAACAGTAGAAGTCACATGGAAGTGGTGTACATAAAGCTGGGAAGGTTAACTCGAGTTGCAGCTCAGTACTGTGTCAGGTTCTTCTAGTCCTAAATCTGTAATAAATAGTGTTTTATTTCTTTAAACGTTGACATTTCAGAGTGAATAACAACTGAGAACATTATGATTGACGTTAGGATGCCAATTCACATGCTCTGCGTCTCAAGTTTTGGTTGCAATTTTTGGGTTGATACACCCAGACCTTGAGGAACACCACAGAAAAATCCATACTGTGATTTGCTACCAAAAACTTTTTACATTTGGAGGTTTTTGCAAGAATTGTATTTTCCGGTGATCGGATGACGAGCACGTCTGTTCCTGAAATGGAATTTTTTCTTAGTACCAAGACTGTTTAGGGACCCCAGTATGAGGGAACATTTACAGGGTTCGTACGGGTGCTTGACATCCTTGAAAACACTTGAATTTTAATGTTGTGTTTTCGAGGTTTGAAAAGTGCTTGAATTTTGGATAAAGGACTTGAAAATGCTTGAAATTGTATCTGCATTTCTCCCACAGCAAAAAGCTGCAGAATAGAAATGTAATTCATTTCTTATCCTTAGGATTTTACAAAACACAATTTTAGTTATTTATAGCATAATACCATGTCTTTAACATGATAAAAAAGTTAAATAATCGCTTCAATTTGTCTGTATTTGTAGACATATGTAGTTTAACACAGCTCTAAGGTGCTGGAAAAGCTTGAAAGTGCTTGAATTTGACATTGGAAAAGCTTTTCAAGCCCTGTATTTAAATACACAATTTTAGGATGGGTCAAGATAACACATTTGTACAGCTTGAGAAAAACAGCGACTTTTACCTCAGAGTTCATCCGATTATTGTAGACTGTACATGGCTGTAAAGGGGGGACTTGTGGGTAACCATGGAACCCATTTTCATTCAGATATCTTGAGGTCAGAGGTCAACGCACCTCTTTGAAAATGGCCATGCTAGTTTCTCCCTCACCGAAATCTAGCCCAACTTTGGAGCGTTATTTAGCCCCCTTCCTGACAAGCTAGAAAAATGCATTTTCCTCATGTTCAGTGCTGTGAAAACAAACTCACACCTAATGTGCTTTTTTTTAATGTTTCTTTTTCAAGGAAGTAGAGCCCATGTCTAAAGAAAGTGACCACATTCACATCATCGCCTTAGCCCAGGCCCTGAACGTATCCATCCTGGTGGAGTACATGGACAGAGGAGAGGGGGGAACAGTCAATCACCACGTCTTCCCCGAAGGAGGCGACCCGCGCATCTTCCTCCTCTATAGACCTGGCCATTATGACATCTTGTACAAATAACACTCCCGGCCACAACCCACCTCATTCTCCCGCTGCTGTACACTGCAGCGGCGGGTTAAAAAAAATTAACTTCAGCAGCCACGTTGATGAAGCATACATCTGTGTATGAGATTACACTCGTGTATTTAAACAGAAAAAAAAAAGATAAAACACATTACATGCCTCCCTTGCCCCTCCCACCCGTTACCCCAAGTTTATCCTCATTCATCACAAAATGGTTAATTAAAAAATCTTTGAAAAAATAGAAGTGACTCCAGGCATTTAGAGTTGTACAGGTTTTTTTTTCTTTTGTGGTTGTAAATGTTATCTACTTGCTTTATGTTGGATTCTTTTCCTTTGTTACACTGCGTTTCATTGAGTTTTATTAAAGGGATTTACATCTTATTGCTTGTCATTATTTCTGATTAGTATTTCTGCAAGAAGTGATTAGATTTCCAGTGAATCGCTTACATTATTTTTTTGAAATAGTGAAAAGTTACAATTCCCCTGAGCCCAAGATGACATCTAATAAGCCCCAAACCAAAGATATGCACTTAGTGGGGCGGCTGGGAACCGGAGGGTTGCTGGTTCGAGAGTGTGGACAGTTGATCTCTGGGGCACTGCTGGGTGGCTGTTGAGCAAGGCGCCAAACACCCAATTGCTCGGGGCGCTGATCCATTGGCAGCCCCCTACCTCTGACATCTCTTCATTAATTGCATGTATATAGGTGCTGTTTGTGCATGTGTGTGTTTGTATAATAGCAGTGTTCAAAAATTGAATTTCCTCTAGCGGGATTAATAAAGTAATTCTTCTGCTAAAATTCTGAAAAGCTAGAGGCACATTTGCTTGTGAAATGGCAACAAATAACTTAATTTGAAAAAAAAAAAGATCATATTTTGCTACTAAATTAACCAAGGAATACTTTCCATGACACTGCCTGCTATAAAGCACACTGATTAGTGACGCAGTAGGACTATCAGAGCCAGATTAGACCGTTAAACTAGAGGAAACCTGCTCCTCCATTCACACATGCGCAGTCGCGTCAATGCTGCGCAATCAAAGATTGATAACAAAAGAAGATGCTCTCTCGCTGCCGTTTTCGTGCACGCCAATAGTGGCTGGTACCTAGAAATCCGCGCAGAGTGAGAGCTCCTTCATTGTACGAGTGAAGACCAAGGCAAGCGAAGTCTGAGGGAAAATGTTTCCGCTGACAAAGCCTCTGACATTGTCAGGCAGGAGAATAGCAGCGTGTGTACGACATCACTCCTCTCTTACAAGTGCGTTCAAACCAACATGTATTATCTAATTTTAGAGAAGTAGGTTCTTTTGACTCAAATGTTTCCTTACCGCACGGCTACGTCACTGCAAGCTAGCTAGCAACCGCAATGGGTTAGCTGTAACGCTATATGACTGAGTTAATTTAGGAAGTTATAATTTTACTTGCGTGTGCTGTCAGTTGTAGATGTGTGCATGTGTGTTGTTGTTTTAGCTTACGGAAAACTTCCAATTCATAAAAGAGCTTTAATTTGGATACGTAGCATCAGACTACAGTCAGCAGTTAGCAACACCAAGCTAAAACTAATGTAGTCTTATTACAACCGATGATACATAAACGCTTCTCATAAGAAGTTTCAACAAAAACGGAACACTATAACATTCACTAAGGCAGGATTTGATGCAGGGTTGTTCTAAAAAAGCAGTCATTGTAGCTCTGTTTACCTGCTAACTGATGCTTGTAGTAAGGAGCAGTGTGATTCAAGAAGAAGAACAATTACTTTGTTAATCCCGCAAGGGCAAATTACATTTTTTTCACTCTGTTGTTATACATGTCTCTCTCACACACACACACACACACACACACACACACACACACACACACACACACACACACACACACACACACACACACACACACACCTTATATACATGCAATTAATGGAAAGATGTATGTTGCCTTGGTGGCAATGGTCCCTTGCTCAACAGCACCTCGGCAGTGCCCAGGAGATGAACTGTCACCTCTCCAGCCACCAGTCCACAATCCATTCATGGTCCACACAGGGACTCGAACCGGCGACCCGACTGTTCCCGGCCGAGTCACCTTTGGACTGAGCTACTGCTGCCCCAAATTCATTTTGATAAACCTGAAATCACGCAGATTTTCTTTATGTGGAATTCAGCAGTGGCTTCCAAGGACCAAAGGAAATGTCTTAAATCAGCATGTGCTCTAAGGAAATACTTTTGTGGTTAGTTGCATTTGTGTTGTACTGTGTTGTTCACTTACTAACTTGTGATATAATCCTGTGTTCCTGCCCAGCTGAACTGATTAAAAACATGGATAAGAAAGCAACCTGGGACCGCTTCTACGCTGAGAGCAGCAGCGGGACATCCACCTTCAAAAACTTCGAGTGGTTCTTCGGCTTCGACGCTGTCCAAGATTTCATCATGCCCCTCTTGCAGACCAAGTCCCACTCGGATGTTTTGCTCCAGGTCCTGGATATGGGCTGTGGTACTTCGGCTTTAGGGCCCTGTATTTACAGACACTCTCCTCTCCCAGTCCAGGTCACTTGTGCAGACATTTCCCCCATAGCTGTGCGACAAATGCAGGAACATGTCCAAGCAAAAGCTATTCAACCTCACAATCCTTCCTCTCGGCTCGACTTTGTAGAGCTGGACTGCACACAGCTTCACAGGCGCTATGGCTGTGGCAGCGTGGACCTTATAGTCGATAAGGGCACCACAGACGCCTTGTTGAGGTCTAAGGAAGGGAAAGAGAAGGCCAGTCTGATGCTGAAGCAGTGTTTAAAGGTGTTGCGGAGCTCGGGATCTCTGCTCCAGTTCTCCGACGAGGACCCTGATGCCAGACTGCTGTGGCTGGAGACTGAGGCACAGGAGCCGGGGGTGATGGCAGCAGATGTTGGGGTGCAGGAGGTTGGGGAGCTTAGGGGAATGTCTTACTACTGCTACCAAGTGACTCCTCGCCCTATTGTATAGCAACTTTCATAATATTAAATAAGTAAATTATTGAAAATGATTGTAAAAAACGAATGTGCTTTATTCTCACTCAATCATGCCTCATTGGTGATTTTCGTTTTTTGTCTTTGAAACATTATGTGTAATCTAATACAATTACACAGTAAAGCCAAATAGGTCATCATGCACCCCATTTTTAAAAGTTGGAGGTGACAAGACTTAGAAAATAGAAGCATTTAAAATTCTAAATAAAACACAACTTTGACAAAGCATTTAGTACAGGAACCTGAAAACACATGCAGCATACAGGAACGCCTTAAAGAATTACTTTTATTTATCCCGCAAGGGAAATTAAATTTTTCACTCTGTTATTATACAGGTTACACACACACAGGCCCGAAATAAACACACATGCACAAACAGGACCTATATACATGCAATTAATGGGGAGATGTTGGAGCGAAGGGGCTGCCAATGGCTCAGCGCCCTGAGCAGTATGAGATTTGGTGCATTGCTCAACAGCACCTCGGCAGTGCCCAGGAGATGAACTGGCACCTCTCCAGCCACCAGTCCACGCTCTATCTACTGCCGCACCCCAACACCCAAACAAAAAATGGAGGAGTATGGGACACTAAAAACGTACAGGGCTGGACACCTGGCATGCTAAAGTTGGATCTTGTCCATGATGTTCAAAATATACTAATGCTTGCATAGTTCAGATATTATCGGCTGCACTAATATGTAAAACAACGTGGTATGTTGTGGTATTGTTGATGGGGTATATGCACAGTTTAGGGGGGGTTTAATGTGCCGGTGTGCCCTGGTCCAGACAGACCTCCAACTGCTATGGATGGATGGGTTCTGTGCAGGCCTGACTCAGGACTCGACAGGGCAGTTTATTATTGTTGGTCTCCACTGGAAGGGCACCGTAGAGGGCGTGTTTTCTA
This sequence comes from Echiichthys vipera, assembly GCF_963691815.1. Lineage (NCBI taxonomy): Eukaryota > Metazoa > Chordata > Actinopteri > Perciformes > Trachinidae > Echiichthys > Echiichthys vipera. The sequence goes on from NC_139847.1 coordinate 17,166,263, forward strand.
CATCAATAAACACGACAACGCTAACTTGAGGCTGCAGAAGTCTGAATTATTAAGTGGTTGTCTCGCAATGTTTTTATTACAAAATTCCCCTCTGTTTGTGCCCCTGGACAATTTTCCCCATGTTGAGATGCAATGGAAGGATAGGAACAAAAAAACAACAAAAGTCTACTTACACTGAAAGTGCAATAGGAAGGGGGAAAATAAATAAATAAAAGATATAAATACATTCAAACTGAAATAATCATTGCGCGATTAAGATTGGTGATTTTATTTTGACTTCATTTTTAAATAAAAAATCCAAAATAAATAATAATAACACATCTCCCGTGCATAGCTGCCCCATTATTTACATACTAGATGCAAACGTGTTTGTCCATACAATGATGTTTGAAAGCAGCACTGTGATGATGGTTTGCTGTGGTTACTCTGACAGCTATTATTGTCTACATGAGCAGTAAACATTTACATTTTCAGACAATCCATAAGCCTGCTTTTTGCATAAGGAGATAACAGATCTGTTATCTTAGTCAGTAATACAATAGGGACTCACTGTCCCTATTTGCCTACTGGTGTGAGTTTCCTTTTAAGGGCCAAACATGCTGTACAATGAGCATGCAGTCCACAGAGCAGCACCATGATGGAAAGGATCTTGCTGGCTGTCTTGTGTCTCGCAGGTCAGTGTTGTTTGATATTGTCAATGTCTGATTGCTTATTATTGTCTAAGACCTTTATACTAAAATAATAACAAGTCACAGTCACGAGTTCAGTGGTAAGTTTGACAATATATTTGAAATATCTCGATTATATAGTTTCTGAGTGAGACGTCTAGAAATGATCTGCATTAAATAAAAGTATTAAAATATCATCAGAAATATGTATTATTATTCTAATGATTATATAACATGAATGATTGTTAAGACTTATGCATCGATGTGTAAGCAATTAATGTTAAGGTGGTTTGAACTACTTTATCCATCCATCCATCTTCAACGGGCTCGTGGGGAAGAGACTAGAGACAGACAACCATTCACACTCAGATTCACACCTACGGGCAATTTAGAGTCATCAATGAACCTAACACCTGTACGTCTTTGGACTGTGGGAGGAAACCGGAGAACCCCGAGAGAACCCACATAGACACGGGGAGAACATGCAAACTCCACACCAGGAACCAGGAACCCTCTTGCTGTGAGGCGACAGTGCTAACCACCACTCCACCGTGCCGTCCCTAAACTACTTTATATACAGTTTAATAATTTAGTCCAGTTAACAAGGGTCAAGGTCCTCCAAAGACTCACAAGATCAATCTGAGGGCTTGTGACATGATTAATTCGAGAGGAAATAGGCAAAATAATAACGGAGAACTGTATTTCTTTTGGCCGTAACAGCTATTCAAATGAGAAGTTCGAAGGGGAAATGTCTTTTTAATGGAACTGTTAACAACTCAGACATCTGAAACATGACGAGGGGCCCCAATGTCAGAATTACTCACAAAATGAAAACATAGTTTGAGCCACTTACAGGTTAAAATAAATGCATGCAACCTTTCACAAACACTCATTCCCCCCACAGGCTGGAACATCTGCACAGGCCTTGTCCGTCAGTACCACTATGTTGCTGAGTCAAAGAATTGGACTGAAGCTCATAACTACTGCAAAAACATATACACGGACCTGGCCACCGTTGAAAACCTTGAAGATGTGAACCGACTTAGGAAGACAGTTGCATCTTCTGGCTACAACTCTGAGGTGTGGATCGGCCTGTTCACTCGAATCCAATGGAGGTGGTCAAACGGCTACACAGGGAGTGGCGCGGAATATAGGAAGTGGGATAATATTGCCGACAACGAGCCAGATTTTGCCTCATTTGGTCAGTTCTGCGTGGTCATTGCAAGTAACGGATTGTGGTGGGATGATTTTTGCACTTATAAATACAACTTTGTCTGTTACAATGGTAAGGATATATTGAGGCGTCATTTCATTTTGGAAACTATATTTTGAAATTTGTTGTGTGAACTCAACAGTTTTCTCCCAAACTCTGAGTGCAGGGTCACAGCTGCATCCTGAGTTCTTTTTTGTGCCCGAAGAAAAGGATTGGCCCAGCGCTCAGAGGTACTGCAGGGAGAACTTCGTAGACCTGGCCACCGTGAGGAACAACATCGAGAACCAGCTGATCACGAACTTGGTGCCGAGTGGATACGCATGGATTGGTTTGTCCAGAGATCCTAACATGCAATGGTCCGATAAGAGTGGCTTCTCATTCAAATACTATTCCCCCCAGACAATATCAATAGACTCGATGAGCATGATGTGTGGTCTTGCAGCTTTGGATGAATCCGGAAAATGGACCATAAAGTCCTGTAAAATCAAATTACCATTTGTCTGCTACAGCGTCCCTCCACCTGGTGAGTGGTTTACCTTCCTTCAGTCGAAGAACTGAAGCGACATTGTATTCATTTACATGTATGAGTTTGTTATTACAGAGGTAGTTACAGAGGTTATTCCAGGAGTAGGAGGAAATAAAGGGGACAGAAGGGAAGGAGTGGGAGCCACGCACTGTGCAATTAATGATCTACTCTTACACACCTGGACCCTTATCTTCTTCTTTTTGGTGCAATAACTTTATCCACCACTTAAGTGCAATAATTTAATCTTACTGCTTATTTCTGTCATTTCCTCTACATATCACTTATCTGATTTAATTTTCTGTGAATTTCATTTGACCTGTACTCTTATATCTACCTCATATATATTGGACTAAGAGTTAATTACTTACTGTTTATTGTTTTTTCTATACTTTCTGTATTTATTTGACTTAGAGTTTATTGTTTATCTTATACTGTATTTTTTTTATACCTCCCGTGTGTTTTTGTAAGCTGCTGGAAACACAATTTCCTTGCGGGAAGTCTAAGTCTAAGCATGTTTGTTTATCATCTCTGTGTCCAAGGGACGGTGGTGAGGAGGGTAGTAAAGCTGGAGATAAAGCTGGACGACCCCTCTTTGGATCTGAATGACCCTGTTGTGAAAGCAGACATGCTAAAAAAGGTGAGTCTCCAAAATCCACCCTGATATACTTTCTGGGTCTGTGTTCTTTGTTCTTGTGTCTCCGTAGATAGATATTTCCAGTAAGCGACGACGATTGATGATTCCTAATGGCTATAATCTGTGTTCCCCAGCTCCAGGACAGGCTGAAGAAGAACGGAGGGAGTGGAGCCACCCTGAAGTGGAGAGAGCAGCCTGATGGGAAGGTCTTCCACAAGAAGGGAAAACGTTCTCAGAAGACATCAAGAGAGAAAACCGAGCTCTGAAGTGGAAGTCCAACTCTACTCCGGACACCCACTGGGATTTTCTTATAGGTTATAAACACACCGAGTTAACCACAATGCGTCCTGTAGACTGCCATGTAAGACTTTGTCATTAATATAATACTTAATACTGTGTGAAATATTTGAATGAAATGTGATTATTCTCCTTAGAGCGTTTTAACCACTTACCAGTTTCTATAAGGTCTGGGAGAACTGACAATAACTGAACAATATATCTATATTATTATTTAGTAAAATTATATCACTTGATTTTTCTATTTTAAAGGATGAATTTGTCATTCGTTTAGAACTAAACTCACTAAATGACAGTGATACCAATACACACGGTCTTCCCTGGTCTCCCCTGACTTTTGTATCTTTTAAATGAATACCTATTTTAAATGGCAGGTGAACTGAGCTCTTTATCCTGCGAGGGAATGAAAGCGCAACACTGCCCTCTCTTGTTGATGTGAGAACATTGCCTCTAAAAACCATGTGTAGGAACCATAGAGGGAGAGAAGAGAGGCCAAATGAGCTATGGGTAAAGTAACTAATGAAATACTGTATATTTCAGTATATATGTGTAAATACAGTAGAGTGAACGAGGACAGCCTGACTGGGGCTTAAAATCTTTTTTGTTAATCTAAATAGTTTCAAAAACATTTGCACCGTTTGTTATCTCTTTAACTTAAATAAGATTAAGAGTCCCCGAGATCCCCGGTGACATCAGGGCAGCAGAAGCTCTATCTTCCTTCACAGACTCCACACTCACCTGCTCAGACTGCACCTTGGCCCATAAAATATCATGCAAACCTATCTGCTATTGTCTCTAGAGGTAGCACTCAGGTGAGCATTACTCCAGCACTTGTCTGTATCTTTATGGGTGAATGCACTTAGTGTAAGTTGCTTTGGATAAAAGTGTCAGCTGCATGTAATGTAATGTGACATTGTGCTAATGATGGTCCCCATGATGCCTTTACAAGCACCACGTAAAGGAAGGTGTTATTCCACGGTTGAGTTGGGCGGCAGTAGCTCAGTCCATAGGTGACTGAGCTTGGAACTGTAGGGTCACTAGTTCGAGTCCCTATGTGGACCATGAATGGAGCGTGGACTGGTGGCTGGAGAGGTGCCAGTTCATGTCCTGGGCACTGCTGAGGTGCTGTTGAGCAAGGCACTGAACCCCCAACTGCATGGGGAACTGATCCATTGGCATCCCCCTCGCTCTGACATCTCTCCATTAACTGTATGTGTATAGGTCCTGTTTGTGCATGTGTGTATTTCGGGCCTGTGTGTAACGTGAATAACAACAGAGTGAAAAAAATTGAAGTTATTGAAGAATAAAGGAATTTTTCTTCTTCTCTCTGAGCACTGACATGGGATCAGTTTCTTTGCCTACTTTCTTAGCCTTGACAAACCAAAGCAGGAAAAAAATGTTTTCCCTCTCAGTTGTACCACTTCCCCAGCTTTCCATTAGATGGTGGAGGGAGAAGATGGATGAAAGGAAATAAAACAGAATAAGTGATGTGAGGGAAATCCCACTTTAAAATGGAATGCTTTCCACTGAAACAGAGTCATCAGTCAATTCTAGGGCGTCCTGTGCCTGGGTCAGCACAGCCTTTATACTGCTGCTTTCCCGCAGGCCTCCAGTGTAGTGGACAGCATCCTCTAAGGCAAAGCAACAATGGTTTGGTGGAGTGGGTCCTTTCCCTCATCTGTGGCTGACGGGGCTGTTGGCAGACTGCCTGTGTCTAGACGTCAGGGCGGTCGGACAGTTCATGTTTTGCAGCCTTGTCTCTGTGGAGGGAAAACATCCTCTGATTCTCTGAGCATCCCTTCATCAGCCACTCCTCCTATGTATGGTTGTTTATACTTTGCTTTTTTACTTTCCTGTAACTTTTTCTCGCTGTGTCGTAGCTGCTGTTGCCACTACTCATCATTGATCATGTTTGCCATAATTATTATCATTTTCATATTCGATCACCTTAGCTGTGCTTGTTTCTACTATTCTGCTGTATTAACTGCCATAACATATGAGTCATATTCACATTACTACAGATATTATTTTAGTTACTGTTACTCTTTGGTTGCTTTCATCTCTGGAAGTGTGTCTGTCTGTTTGTCTCTCTCTGTCCATCTGTCCGTCTTTTCTCTCTTTCTCTCTCCTTTTCTTCCTCCCCAACCGGTGCAGACAGATGTCCGTCCTCCACAGAGCTGGGTCTGGGTCATAGAGTGTGGTCTTTACCTACTCTGTAAAGTGTCCTGACAAAACTTTTGTTATGATTTGGCACTGTAAATAAAATTGAATTGAAATTGAATTGTCAAATGTTGTGGTTGCTCTAATGATATAACTAGTTAACCAGAAGTTGTTGGTTTAAACTTTGAGCTAAACTTTAATGTGCGTCTGAGTCTTACACTTACTTATCTTATTGACCTGTATAATGTTGGTACATGTCAGCAAACAAAATGAGGATTTTTTTCTGTCCATTCCCAATCAACCCCAGTTAGGATTAGATTAAAACATGCCACTTACGGTTCTTGAACTGAATTATGCAGAACATGTTGAGCTTAAACTTTCATTATACCAACATTTTGATTAAATCAATTAGTTCACTTACATTAGAAGCATTCCTTTGTCTTTACCACAACTTAAATGGCTATGAAAGGAGAAAATATCTAATTCAACATATTTAATATGTACATCATTTCCCACTTCATCTGTATTTGGAATGAATGACTTCTGGGACGCCGTTGTTGTTTACACACACAAATAAAAAAGTAGTAAACCCACAGGTGTATTTTATTAAATATACACCTAATTATTGAGATATATTTCACAACGTGCTCACAGAGGCTACAACACTAAAAATAAACAATACAGTCAAATTATCTCTTTAACTGATGGTTCACACATGTTTGTTTTTGAGCAGAATAGATGATACCGTGGATTAAAAACTTTGACATCTTGAACACAGTCTGAACACACCGTGAGAGCTTGTGCCTGGTGCTTAACTTTTTAAGGGATTACTTATGAAATGAATAACATTTTGGGAATGTGCTGTGCCATATTAAAGGTCATTTACATTGTCTAAGTAATTGGTGTTATAACATTAATTCAAAATTGCCTGAATACATTGGCTTAGAGACTCACCTATGTACTCCAATACAAATTGAGGTTCTCTGAGGGTCCTCTAAATGGTTTAGTCCGCCCATTACGACACACACACACGCACACGCACACACACACACACACACACACACACACACACACACACACACACACACACACACACACACACACACACACACACACACACACACACACGCACACACACACACACACACACACACACACACACACACACCACAGACACACACACACACACACACAATGTCAAATATCACTACTTTTCTGAAATGCTGACATTACAGAATGTGGTTAAAATGGACGTCAATGAACCACAAAGGTGTCCAGAGTCAGTATCTTGAGCAACATAAAAATGCTAATGCAATCAAATACATTTTTTGCTAATCTTTGACATATGACAAGACTCTAATCACCAGTAGAGCTCCACCCCCCTACTGTTTATAATATGGAAAATAATTAATCTTTTGTCTTTGTTTTTTATAAATAATTCAAACCTAAAATAATTAAACATTCATTTAAAGGGTTAGAATCCTAAAAATGATTGAATATTTGATTATTTTGATCAGGGCTGAAGTTGATTAAGGGATTCAAGCAAAAAAAAAAAAAAAAACAACAGAAAAATGGCATTCAAAGGGTTAAAGTCCTGTAACGGATTGAATGTTTGGTAGTTTTCAGCAGGTGTGAAGTTGTTTCAGAGGCTATGGAATAAAAAAGTAGAAACCGTTATATGGATGTATGAGGATTTAAAAGCAGTGTTTTCAGCCATGACGGTGTGCAGAGGGTGCAAAATGCATCACTAGAGTATAAAAGACACGGACAAGCAAACCTCAAACCATAGTAACATACTTAAAGTGAGGGGTTGGGTTGCCCAGAATCTAGCGCTACACCCCTGGTAGTCATTGTCACAGTGCATTACATTTCTGAAAATATTCCATTTTAAAAGAAGCTGAAGAAGGTCACACCCTCCCCGTCCTCTTTATCCAGCTGGGCGTCCTTACAGAAATTTGGAGGGATGAGCTGTTGGGGGTCAGCTAGTCCGATGATGTTGTTGAAGAAGCTGAGGGTAAAAAACAGGACGAACAAATGATGAAATCATCCATTACGGGATGCTCCTGTAACACAGATGCTCCAGAAACACTGAAGGTTCAGGGGATCTAGAGTGTGAGGGCCCTGATGGTTAGCTTAAGGGCGCACTCACACTGTCCATCCGTACCGTGCCCAAACAGGTAAATGAACCCAGTGAGGATCCCTTCATGGAGATGCAAGCTTCTACCAGTCTTCTTGCTAGGCTAAGCTAACCACCTTTGGACTCGAGCTTCATACTTAAGAGACATATATATGAGTGGTATATATCTCATTGAACTTCTGTTAAGAACGGAATACTCTCATTCTCTCATACTCTTATCCTCAACAATGTTGTATTCCTTTCAGATAATGTGCTCTTATGTTCTATGTATTTATACGTTGACTTATAATTGTTTGCATTTTAAGAAGTGTTGCTCTAATAATAATAATAATAATAATAATAATAATAGAAACAGTAAACAGTACAAACATTAAACCCTTTAACTTTATCAAATCATTTAACTAAAAACTGTCCAGCACAATACCAGACACAGTGAAAAGAAAGGTGGACATTAGCAATGTTATTATCTCACCTGTGTTTGACAAGTCAAAATATCTTGGAGAAAGGTTGATCATGTCTAATTGTGTTCCATTTAAATATATCTTAGAATGATTTTCCAAACAAGCTTCTGGTGAGTAATCCCTTCCCAGTTGTGAGTTCCCGTGTGCATTCACTGACCTGGTCATAATGCGGTCACCTGCTGTGGTATAGTACAGGAAACTGACAGGGACACATCCGAACGCTGTGACAGTGTACACGTACTGGGCTGCAGAAACAGAAGTGGATCACAAGTGAACTGAGGCGGCACGACCAGACAAGCAGGTTTGTGGGTATTAAATACAATGACTGTGAAGCAGAATCACAGACATTCATGTGCTACAGCACAACACGACTGTGTAATTACCTCTTACTGTGCCTGCTCCCTTCTTCAGCTGCAGCTCTCCCCCCCAGGTGTTGACCAGGAGACCCTGCCCTAGACCAGAGGAGCTGCCCAACACGATCTCTCCCAGCAGAGAAGCATTCTGTGGGATGGTCAGTGGGTGGAACTCTACACTCAGCGGCTTCTCTTGGCATGTGTGGTGCTTGTTGTCAATCGTATACACGACACCCTGGAGGACAGGGAGGCATTATTTGTGTTGTACATGGAATCTCCTTATATTGGTTGCTATCTGCTCTTCATTAACAGTCTGTAGAGAAAAAGCAAATCGAGGTGGAAGATCTTATTGTTCAGAGATCCAAACTCTGTGAGGCGGAGGCGCTCCCCCAGTGCGTCATAGGTGTACTTGGCCTCGACTGTCATCCCGTCACTTTGGGTGGCCTTGGAAAATGACAAAAATGTAATTGAGCGTTATAACAGTGAGCAATGCTTTGGTTGTGATCATGTTGTTCTCAAGTGTTTTAATATTTGTAGTCCAGTATGCTGAATGAAATCTTTTTTAATGTCTTTTGGCATTTTGGTTAACAAGGTTACATTTAATGTGTAAGAAGATACAAACTCACTACAGAGAGGCGTCCAGTCAGCAGCGGTGGGGAAGCTGTTCAAATAAAATAAATATTTTATCATCACAGTTGTGCTAAGCTTTCAATGTAGTCATGATACTTCCTCATAAATGCTAAGGCTAAAACAGAATAGCATGGTCAATATTTATCAACATCATTCAAAGGTAAATTAGGTTTACTCCACATTTACTTACTGCATGGTTTAGGTCTCTGAGCTAGGCAGCCCACTGACAGGCACACAAACAGGACCAGGGCTCTCATGCTGTCTGCACTCAGATCCAATGTGCTGCTCCAGAGAGAGCTTCCTTTTCTTATACACAAGCTGCTGAGGCTCCCACTCTGCATCGCCTGCCAGGTTTTTCCTCAGTGATTTCCAGTCAGAGTAAACTGACAATCACTAGTTAGAATATGTGTCATGTTCTCGGAACTACACTGGCAGAGCAAAAGCTCACTTCCACTGTATTTAGACGGCAGGATGTGGGTACCAGAGTTAATAAATCAATTCTCTCATCATAGAGAAAAAGAAGGAAACCAGATTTTCTTATGATAAAAAAATTAAAAATAATGATGAAAATCTGGTTTATTTTTTTTTCTAACCAGTGATTGTCAGTTTACTCTGACTGGAAATCACTGAGGAAAAACCTGGCAGGCGATGCAGAGTGGGAGCCTCAGCAGCTTGTGTATAAGAAAGGGAAGCTCTCTCTGGAGCAGCACATTGGATCTGAGTGCAGACAGCATGAGAGCCCTGGTCCTGTTTGTGTGCCTGTCAGTGGGCTGCCTAGCTCAGAGACCTAAACCATGCAGTAAGTAAATGTGGAGTAAACCTAATTTACCTTTGAATGATGTTGATAAATATCGACCATGCTGTTCTGTTTTAGCCTTAGCATTTATGAGGAAGTATCATGACTACATTGAAAGCTAAGCACAACTGTGATGATAAAATATTTATTTTATTTGAACAGCTTCCCCACCGCTGCTGACTGGACGCCTCTCTGTAGTGAGTTTGTATCTTCTTACACATTAAATGTAACCTTGTTAACCAAAATGCCAAAAGACATTAAAAAAGATTTCATTCAGCATACTGGACTACAAATATTAAAACACTTGAGAACAACATGATCACAACCAAAGCATTGCTCACTGTTATAACGCTCAATTACATTTTTGTCATTTTCCAAGGCCACCCAAAGTGACGGGATGACAGTCGAGGCCAAGTTCACCAAGCAATGATTCAATGCTGCTTTCTGAAATAATAAAGTGTTAATTCAGTCCTTAACTTCCTGTCATGCATCACTTTTGCCTTCTCTGCGGGCTCCTCCCAGCATCAACAGCTATTCATTCTAGTATCTCCTCAGATGAGGGCAGTAGAGTGGAAGAAGTACTCACATTAGAAACACCACAGCGCAGAAATAGGATACTCTGTTATAAGTAAAAGCACTTAAAGCCCCAAATGTAAAATCACTCATATGCAGAACCATCCATCATCTTCAACCGCTTGTCCCTAACGGGGAGACGATCCCAGCTGACATTAGGCGCGAGGCGATACACAGGACGCCAGTCTATCACAGGGCACATAGAGACAGACGGACAGACAGACAGACAACCATTCACACCCACGGGCAATTTGTTTGTAGTGTGGGAGGAAGCCGGAAGAACCCGGAGGAGAACATGCAAACTCCGCACAGAAGGGCCCTAACCCAGACTTGAACCAGGAACCCCCTTGCTGTGAGGCGACAGTGCTAACCATCCCTACTCCAGAATTATATGCTATATAAATATATTTTTGCATCATAATTATTGATGCATTAAAGTTTTCACTACTTTAATGTTGCAGCTGGTTAAGGAGGGTTTCATTTGAATGACTTCATATAGTAATAGGTTGCTTAAGCCATAATAATGTTTCCATTTATAGTTGATTTAAAATTTGCAAAGAAACTAAAGCTGCCACATAGCTTAGTGTAATGGAGTAAAAGGTTTACCTCTGAGACTGACCAGAAGTATGAAGTAGCATAAACTAAAATACAGTACTTGAGTAAATGCACATTCCACCACTGCACGAGGGCCCAGTCAGTCGCCACCCATCACACGCAGAGACCGGTTGTTTTATTCTTACATTTTTATTGATAAGAATGACATGTGGTCACACACACTAGCCTATTCTTAGAAAGAGGACGTCAAAAAAAAAAATTAATCCATTCTGAATATGAAAACATTCATAAATGCAGCTTTGATTTCAAGACCCAAAAAGAATTAAATGAAAATATGTTGAATTCTGCAGAAAGTTGTCCGAGATGCTCAACCCAAGATGTATGGAATTACACACCATCTTAGCAGGAGTAAATGTGATGCACAGTATACCACGTAATAAAGCCAGGATTCAGTAGCTCCACGTGTTTTCCTTCAAATCATTAGTTAAAGGAGCCCTTCAGGGTTTGTTAAGGAACAAGCTGAAGAAGTCTGCAGGCTCCTCTTCGCTGTCAGCCTCCATCCCTGCATCCAGGCAGAAGTCTGGAGGGTTGAGCTGACTGGGGTCTGAAATCCCAATCACGTTGTTGAAGAAGCTATCGAACAGATAAACAGTGTCATCACTTCGCCAGATGCAAATATCTCTGGTTTTCACAGTGTTGATGCTAATGCAAACTCACCTTGTCAGCATCCATCCAAATTTGTCAGTGTGGTACATAGAGCTGACAGGAATACAACCAAATTCAGTGACTGTGCTCATGTACTGGTCTGCAAGAGACAGAAATGAACGTGTTAATCAACTTTGATGGATGAATAGACAGTTAAGGCGGTTCTAACGGTTACATGCTCTCTAACCTGACTTGCCAGGCAGAGTTCCCGTCCAAGTGTTGACCAGGAGTCCTTGTCCAGGTCCGGATGAGCTGCCCAGAACAACCTGGCCCAGCAGAGATGCGTCTTTTGGAATTGCCATAGGGTAGAAGTCTGCCTTCAGAGGCTTTTTCTTGCATGTGCGGTTATCATCGTTGATCTCGTACATGGCAGCCTGATGGATGAAAGTCGTGGATGGAGTTCGCTGTTTCTTGTTTTGATTCATTCATTCTTTTTTCTTTTTTTTTGTTACACCTAAATATATATGTATAATAAATCAATTTGTCTAAATCAAATGCCAATCATCATCTTTTCAGGCTGAGAGGGAGGGACCAGGTGCAGTAATCAGACGGTCACCTGTGTACTGTAGCACATGACTTCTTCTGATTCTTCCGCTCACAAACCGGCTGTGCTGCTTCAGCTCACTTGCTGATTCAGCGTGTAAATTTGTGCACAAAAAAACCACAAATTGCAGTAAAAGGGAATGTTTCTACGCTTTTTAAAAGTTGATATTATATATATCATATATTCACTATTGTCTAGCATCTGCAATTGTCATGTTACATAAACTCTGTGCATTCACATGACTACTACTACTACACCTGGATTTAAGTTGAATATTTTGACCCAGAAGGATAAATGTAGTTCTAAAATCTCTAACATCTACCAAACCATCACCTTGCTTTGGTCACCTGTCTGTAGAGCAGGAGAACGTCGTAGGTGAATGACTTGTTCTCGTAGGTGCCAATCTCCATGAGCCGGACCCGTTGTCCCATTGCATCGTACAGGTATTTGGCATAAGACCATAGCTTTTCATTCTGTGTGGACTGGAAAAAGATCATGTTACTGAGCGTGTTTACATCTCCCTCTATCACATATTGTAATTGTGTTGAATCACTGTGCTTTATGGTGCTCATAAAACCCTTTGAAACACTCACCACAGTGAGGGCTCCGCTCAGGAGACGAGGACTTGCTGTGTCATAGAAAAAGGGGTGTGAAAGTGTAACATTTAACAAAACCACACATTTGAGACAGGCATTAATAAGATGAATCATTGTGTATTCCAGAAATAGGAAACATTTACATGACAAACATGATTGAGAAAACATAAAATGGTAGAAATCCTTTCTAATCTGTCATTTTACTTACAGCACGGTTGAGGCTTCTGAGCCACGCAGCCTGCCAACAGGCAGGTCAATAGTCCGAGGAGTTTCATGTTTCTGGAGCTGTCAGGCAGCCAAGAACACTGAGGTGCTCTAGAGGGAATGCACTTCCTTATAAACACCGAGGCTCCAGGGGAGAGAGAGTCATGCTTCCGGGTTTTATTTTAACCCTATCAGCCTATAGTGATAGGCTTGTTGTTAGGCTCACATCAAGGTAACAAAAGCCTGTGTCTCTCCCCACTTTATGTTCTCTGTGGCTGCTTATTGTTTTTCATGGAGGAGGCGGTTGTGCAGAAGATTGTGTGCATAAATTTTAACGGGTATGTATAGAGTGTATATATATATATATATACAGTATATATACACCACATTTACCTAAAACACATGATACAGTACATTCTACTGAGCCCAACATGAACTATTTCTTAGGGAAATGTTTATGAGATCTTTTCATGAAGAGCATGAAAACAGAGTGATCTGAGGTCGGAGGACAGTGGGTGAGGGGGTAAGAATGTTGTTGCGTTCAGTAAAGATAGAGGCTGATAAACCCAGGAGTGGACTTTCCTGAATGGAGAGGAGGTTTATGTGGATGACATCACTGTCACATGATGTCGAGGTGTGTGACTGCTGGAGTTAAAGCACCTGTTTATCCCACAACCATCATGCCTCATAGGTTACTCCACTCAGCATAAACGTTATGTAAAAACAGCATTACTTTAAGTTTCTTTTCTATTGCAATTCAATCTTTACACCTGCATCTGACTTACAGTAAAACTCACATTTTCTCCTTCATTATTATCAACGCTGGTTCGTTCTGACTCATGAACTATGCTTTTTGATCATAATCAGAAATGGTAAACGTGTTTGTCAATGCCAGAAACCTTAACATTGACCAGATTAAATTACCTTAACGATGTAGAACTGGCTGAATTACAGTAGCTCAAACAAATATTGTAACATACTGTAAGAATGTACAGGGTCTATACTTTTTGTTGTATAAATTTTGGGGTTGTGCAATCACAATCCCATTATATTTTGAATAAGATGGCTCCATCACGAGCTGCGCACATTCCAAATACATTTTGAAAGTCATTGATGTTGGCATGTCTACGAGGTTGTTTTCTCTCTATACAGACTTTTGCAACAAAGCTGAAAAAGTAGATGAAAGATCAGATGCACAGAGATAAAGGACATGCTGTCACAGTGTCAGGTGATACCTGTATTGCCAATCCAGTTTGACAGCAATCCAACGGTCACATAGTGAAGAAGCAGTGATTGAATAGAAATATATTTAAGATTTATTTATTGCAGTGGAAGCTACAATGAAATACAATTTCGCTTGCGATTCTGTGGCTGTTAATCAGAAATGTTGTGTTCCGAAGATGTTGATGTGAATAAAGATGTATCATTTCTTTTCATTCAGCTTTTTCAAACACTTGACCAATCAGAAAAGGGAGTCTGAGTGTTAACCTCATGGAGAAATGATCACCAGATATGCCCATCATTTAAAGGAATTTAAGTTTGTGGTTTATACATTTATCACTTCAAAAAGAAAAAAACTCTATCCATATTGTTGTTGATTATTACAAGTGTTATTAATAAGCCCCTGATGAGAGTATATCAGACTGAGATAGCTAAATCATTCATCTTCAACCTCTTGTCCCTGTTGGGGTCACAGGGGGCTGGAGCCGATCCCAGCTGACGTCGGGCGTGCGGTGGGGTACACCTCGGACATGACGCCAGTCCATCGCAGGGCACATAGAGACACACAGAGACAGACAACCATTCACACTTACGGGCAATTTAGAGTCATCAATGAACCGAACACGTGCATGTCTTTGAATTGTGGCCAAAGCCACAGAATTCACAAAAATAACGTTGTCACCTGAGGGTTGTACTGTCACTGAAATAAAGAAGAAGTCCTTCAATGTGAAAATATCTTTTTTTTAAAAGTCTTGTCGCGACTGAAGACTGCAGCAGGAGGGGTCGAATAATTGAAGTTGTTTTGCAGTTTGAGAAGTTCATATTGTTATTGTATTGATATGCAAAAGCATCAATAGGCAATTTAAAATAAGGATATGTTAGGCAATAGAAATACATTTAGAGTTATATTCAAATTCTAATTGCAGAGTCAAACAGGAATGCAAACATAATAATTAAGTGCAATTTATATAGGATATTCAAATTCTAAAGTGCTTCAAAGTAATGGAAAATATAAAGCATTAGTGGAGCGGTCTAACTGCACATAATTTCTACAACATTTCTGGACCATTTGTTAATTGTGTTCATAGCTAAAAGAAAACTCAAAATACAAGACAGTTGGTCTGGTAAATGGACTTGTACAGCGCCTTTCTAGTCTTCTGACCACTCAAGGCGCTTTCACAGTGTTTGTCACATTCACACAGACATTCACACTGATGGTAATGGACACCTACATACCATCTAATCTAACCATTCACACCACATTTACACAGCAATTCGGGCTCAGTGTCTTGCTCAAGGACACTGCAACATGTGGACCGGGGGAGGTGGGAATCGAATCGCCAATCTCTCAAATGTAGGACAACCCACTCTGAGCCACAGTCACTAGTTATGGCAAGTTCTCCTCAATCACTCGTACAAGCCACTTAAAGGCGAATCTGTTCATACTGTAAGAGTGGGTCTTGAGTGAGGCCCAATGATTGCAACTGGGGTCATTTTGGCTACATGAAGTAAGATATGAAATTTTGCATTAATGGCATTTTTTTTATATTTAATTTAATAAGCTAAAATCATATTCACATTCAGTTGTTCAGGGATACAAACAAACGTACACATAAACTCTGTCAAGACTGTCTGACCACTGGGGGTAGTTTGAGCAGATGACAAATGCCGTTGCACTCTGGCCCGTGTTGCTCTTCCAGAAAGTATCTGAGGCCTCTGGCAGCAAAGTTGGAGGGGCCTTTGGGGGTCTTGGTGGAGTGAATCTGGGGGTCGGTGAGGTAGGTCAGCCCTTTGCCATTGGCTGTCACCCACCCTGTGAAAAGGAAGAAGGTGTTCATAACAAAGAACACAAAGAATGAGTGCAACCTCTCCCACATAACAAAAATACACTATGCGTCCGAGGGAGAAGGTCTGTACACACACACACACACACACACACACACACACACACACACACACACACACACACACACACACACACACACACACACACACACACACACACACACACACACACACACACACACACACACACACACACACACACACACACACACACACACACACAGACACACACACACACACACACACACACACACACACACACCTTGCAGGTCTACGACTACTTCCTGGCAGTCAGAGAGCAGGTAAGTAAAGTGTCCAAATGCGAGGCCATACTCTGTTGGGGCCTGGAAACTCTCGTTCCTCTCTACAGTGTTGTTGGTCAGTTTGACAAAGGCTCCAAGCATGTAGGGCTCCACTGTTATACAGCCCATAATCTCATCCCCATTCAGAATCTATTCAGCACAGAAAACAAGAGGGAAAAAAGGACATATTCAAAGCATGTCGATTCTTTTCTGTTCAACTCATTAACATGGCGATGTAGTATGTTTCATATTCTCCAGTAAGCCAGATTTGTATGTTTCTATATGTATATTAAATGTGATATAACTATATAGTGTTTAATTTCAGGTGATTAAGCCAAAATGGGCCATTTACTTCAGGGAAGTGCAGAGACAATTAAGACAATACCCACTAAGCTTTTATTTGTTCCATCATTTCCCATGTTCCCAGCTCATAGTCAATTCTGGCCTAATAACCAACACAATGTTGGCTCTGCTATATTTACTCTAGCTGTAAACTGATAACTCGAGGGTGTACTGGGGTAGATCCATCCAACAGCGCTCTAAGGCTGCTGCAGGCTATTCTGCACTCTGCTTTCTCTGAAGTTATGTTCTGCTTTTCTGTTAGGGGCCCAATTAAAGTGGCATTCATGAATTAAGTATTTAAAAATCTAATGCAAAATCTGATATAACTTCTTTCCCTAAATGAAGGAAACCTTTATGCGTGTATTTCAGGATTTGGCCTCACCAATAGTGCTTCCGAGGGAATGAAGAAGATCTGAGCCGTGGCTTCCTTTTCGTACAGACTTTTGTTGAATTCAGTCACATAGTACTGGGCTGTCATTTGTCTTTCCACATCTTTCAGGTGGAACTGGATCTCCTTTGGCTTCAAGTAATCTTTCCCCACATAACTTAGGACATAAATACACAGTAGAAATGAGACATACAAGTCCTTATGTATAAATTGTGCTTACAATGTTCAGCTGTTTACCTGCTTAACCTTTCCTCCTGGTGTAAAAACTGCACCCGTATTGCCTCTCTCTGCTTGCCCTTCTTCCCCATCAGCTCCCCGATGTAAACGCAGGTCTCCCTGGCTGTCCACAGTTCTGTGGCTTTGGAGAACTTTAAATGAAGAGCACCTAATAGAGATGGCGTTCAACAGACAGTTACAATCAATGGTTTATTCAATCGGTTAAGAGATAGTTTGGATATTTCAAAATGTGGTTGTATGAGCATCGTCAGTGTGTTACCTACAGTTGATGGCAGTTGGCCCGCCAGCAGCTAACTTTTACACTACTAGCCACATTCACCCTTTCACACACAGATTCATACACTAATGGGCGAGGCTGCCTAGCAAGGTGCCATCTGCTCATCAGGATCTAATCTAATCATTCAAACCCGTGTCTTGCCCAAGGACACTTTGAAAAGCAGACAACAAGCCTCGTGAGCCACAGCCACCAGACTCCACTGACAAAACCAGTCATTTTATTTTGCAGAACACGGGAGTTGATGGTCTACTGCTGCCTTGATCAGTCAGTGAGTTTGTATTATGGTGCGACTTTGGTGAATCCGAACTAACACTTTGAAAGCTAGCTGGTAGACCACCAACTGTCATGTTCTGCTATGAAGAGAGCCTAGATGGGAAGATATAACAGCTTCAGTTCCCATTGTAAAGGGCTGCCTGACAGCAAGTAAAAGCAGTGAAAATCTTCTAAATATAGCTTACACTAAAACTGATATTGAATTTTTTTAGGTGGGCCTTCATATAGTGAAATTCCGGCGTAAAATCATCTGAGGGTCTTTTTTGGCAAATACACACATCAAATAAGCCATCGAGCCATCAAGTTTTTTTCATGTAACAACGATTAACTGAGATATCCTGGAGAGTCGCTAACAGTCGAATGTGGCTAACGCTGATTAGCTCGGAGCAGCACGGTGAAGGCAATAAGTCGTCATTTTTAACCACTAACACTGCTCAAAATAACACCAAACCTCTGCAGTAGCATGATCAGTCCTTACACATGAAACGAAGCAACAAGGACGAAGTGAGTCAACCCGGAGTGTTTTGAAAGTCTTACCAACTGGCCGCATTCGGCTGTTAGCCAGTCTATCGGATATCTCCGTTGATAGTTGGTGGATGAAAAAAAATTGTCTCAATGATTTATTTGAGTGTTTTTGCGGAAAAAGACCCTGGGATGATTTTAGGCCAGAATTTCACTTTGAGTGGCTAAAACACGTAAAGCTACTGCCCCCCATTAACAGCAGTACATTGTTTAGCTTCCATGTTGGTTCTCCTGTCTGCTTCTCCAAAGTCGGGGAGTACTGTAGGTAATACACTGACCATAGAGAAGTACCTCAAAGAACCACACTTGAAAATAACTGAACTATCCCTTTAAGACACTGTCAGGTTTTGACATATAAAATGCTCACACAGCTAACTGATCCTATTTGCGCTTCAGGCATCACTTCAGGCATTGAAAATGCAAAAGTTACAACTCATGGCAATCCATGCAAAAGCTGAGGAGATATTTCAGTCTGGACCAAAGTGTTGGATCGACAGACAGACATGACTATCCCTAGAATACGGTTAAAGAGATGTCCAGATGATAAAAACACATTTCATTTCAAACTTACTATAGGCAGTTCTGAAGGTGTTGAGTTTGAACTGCGTCTTGTCACTGTGAAGTCTCTTCAGGAGACATTCATGGCAAATTCCAGCCAGTAGAGCTTGGTAGTCCTGCTGTGACAACGAGTACTGACTCTCTGGGACAACACCAGCTACAGTGCTGCACTTTAGGCAGCTGTAGCACAAGAGGTTCTGCTTCTGAGGGACATCTGAAGAAGTAACTTCACTGTGTTGTTGGTGTCCACTTTGATGCTCCTCCAGTATCTCAAAAGAACTCTCTTCAGAGGTTTCAGTGGTACAATGTTGTAGGTTTGCGTGTGGGGTTGCTAAAGAGTTCTTGGTGGCAGGTTTTACAGATACTGAGTCAACTTCAGTCAACTTATTTGAGTCTACATTAGAGCCCCCCAGAGGTTTGACTTCCCATCCAGATGTGTGATTTTTGTGTGCGGGATTGTGAGCTGAATCATTGCTTTCAGAATCAAGAGTTTCCATAAGGAAGAAGCTCCCATCAGAGTCTGATGAGTTGCTGCGTCGTCCGGTTCCTGCTTTTGGCTGAGGTTTTCTGTTTGTGGTGGAGTTCAGGTCAGCTGAAATCTTCTCCCATGAGGACTGGGAACCGAAACTGTCACTGAGTGAGCTGGAGGATGTTCTGAATGCTAGTCGAGATAAGGACTGTACTGCTCCTTCAGCTATTGACGGTTTCAGCGCCACGCCAACGTCAGTCACCCAATCCTCTTCAGTGCCCAGTGTCTCTATTCCAGCTTGTATCAGTTCAAACTTCCCTGAATCACTGCTCGCACTGGAGGAGGAAGTGGCAGGTAGTGCAGATCGTGGGACTGTTTGGGATCTGACCCCAGAGTTTCTACCGCATAAGTCTTGCTTCTCGTTTTCTTGAGCGGATTCTAGCATGCTGTCTGACTCATCATCAGTAACCTCAGTGGTCACACAGCTCTGATTGCATGCATTTGCTCCGCGTTCAATGACACTACTTCCTGTGAAGCCGATGCTGCTGGGCTTAGGAGACCCTGAACTACTCAAGGAGAAGTGTTGCCATGAAGAGCCAAGGTTATCTGTGCTTCCTACATTGGTACACAGGTCAGACCTTTGAGGTGGTTCAACAGCAGATGAATTTGAACCTCTCTCTTGTGACTTATTTCCTTTGGGTGACACTTTGCAGGCTTCAGTGCTACATTCTGTGTTGAGTGTACCGATGGTTGTCCCCAGTGCGGTTATACATACTCTCCTCACCCCATCTATCTCGTCTTTGTTCCCCTTACAGTTTGCGTTGGCTATCTCACACAGTGATGCATGATACTTTTGGTTTCTCTGCATGACCCTGGCGAAACCCTCCAGAGTGAAATTTACCACTGTGTCTTTGATGGTTCTGTAGCTGTCAGGGATAAAAGACCCCTTGTCTGAATTGAGGAAAGGCTCCACGCTCAACAGAAGCTTGACTTTGGAGACCAGATGCATTATTTCAGCACAGAGGCTGTCTTTGTCTTGGGTATCTGCATTGCAGTAATCATAAAAATGTGCTAAGGCTTTTTGGCAAGCTTGAGTTGCCTGTGTCACAACCCCCTGAGGAGTGCCAAGCCACTTGTGAGCGACAGTGAGAGAATAGGCAGCCTTCAGTAGGGTATGAAGCTCCTGCTTGCTGGTGACCAGCTGGCCCTCTGTTTTTGTGAGCAGGCCAATTGCAAACGCCTCTCTAGCCTGCAGGAGGAAAAACTGCCGTTGAGAGGCAGGGCACTCCACTGAGAAACTGTACGACAACAAGCAGGTCCCTTGAGTTGCCTAAAGAAAAAAAGGGAGAAGCAGGAGAACAGTTACAGCAGAAATAAGTAAGATTTTATATCTCTTCAGAAGTGTCAGATTTGGAAAACCCATGATTTATGTCAGTTGTCAATGGCAGGGACCCTTCAATAGAACAACTTACCACATTGGTCAACACATAGAGTGAAGTGTACTGGCTGTATACCACTGCCATTTTAGCTGCCTGGGCTGCTGAAAGAAGACGATGACTGTTGTCCCCAAGCAAAGACTGCAACGAACAATCAGAAAGACAGAGACAAATAATTATACAAAGCCTACAATAATTAAAATAGAGATTATCTTCACTAGGATCACACCAGCTGCAACGTCAAATTGGGACAGGGGTGGAAAATAGTGCGGCAATGGCCCCTGCCCTACTTCCTACCCTATAAGTTCCAGCACTCTTGCTCGGACCGCATAGTCTTTGAATTCTGCCTTCATTTTGATCTAAACTTCACACCTGTAATGTTTCATGTCTACATCTTGCACAGTTGCAACACTATCACAGTGACAAAACCTGTCCACAGACAGACAGTAGCTGTAGTTTCCGCTACAGTAGGTTGCCATGATTTTGCCATGATAACACACACATACTCACAGCCTGAAAACAATACCAGCTGTCACTGCTACGGCTGGTAAACATCCGTAAGACTTACCAAATCAATATCTGGATTAGTCCTAAATGTGTGGAAGTCCTCATCGTTCATAGACACCAATATGTTGGCCAGTATGCCAAGAGAGGTTCCAATGCCCTATAACATATACAGACAGTGTGTAAACTGTAGTGTGCATGTTTACAAGTTCATACTAGGCAAGTGCAATGACCAGAGAGGCCCAGATTAGCTCCGCAGCCTCTAGCCACAGGCCTGAAACAGAGCGCAAAACCGCCGTGATAGCAATGTATCAGTGGAGCAAACTATTATCTTTCATTCATGAGAAACATCTTACCTAGGCTTTGCAAAATCATTCCACGTACTTGAACGCTAACGGCCTGCACAAGAGCCCTGTCACTTTCAGAGCGGTACACCCAACAACCTGTAAAAGAAAACTTTTATTTTAGCTTGTAAAAAAAATCAACTTAACACAATTACCAAAAGCAATTGGTGTATGTACCTGTGGCCCCGCTACTGTTAATCACACTGCTCAGTATGTATTCTGCCTTCTGTAGTTTCCCTGTGGGGAGCATGATTGTAGTGTTCACATTTATCCGGCACAATGTGTTATGAAGACAAAGCATTTTCATATTTCTGTCATAGCATACAATTTGCATCAACCACTATTATTTACCAAAACATAGATTACATTTTTACATTTATTCAGCACCAGTGGCTATAAAAACTAAGAAAAGTGATGAAGTACACGCAACCCCACCCCCCACCCCACTGTACCAGAGTTAAAGTAGACTCTGGCCTGCCGTATGACCAGCTGGGGAGCCACAGGGGTGTCACGGTAGCGCCTGTGGAGCAGCTTGGTGATCTTCAACAGCCGGCTGGACTCGTCTGTCCAGTAGAGGAAGCGGTCGACTAAGAAGACCACCGCCAGTGCAGTGCGTGCCTCCTGAGCCACGATGGAAGCCTTTAGAACAGCCTGGCAAGACGGCAAACATTTGTGAACATGTGTTTTCAGTTACACCACAAAGACAACATCACCTAACTGTTAAATTGTTACCAATAGCTGAGATAGGTGTTTGCTGATGAGGTCACTGAGGTTGGTCTTGTCGTTGGCACTGACTGACTGCTTGTACTGCCACTTCTCCGGCACAAAGGGCCACTTCATTTCCATTGCCTCTTGTAGGAGAGAGGCCAGCTCTGCACACAGCGAGTCTAAAGGAAAGAAGTGGAATTAATAAATGTGAATTTTTATAAACTCACGTTTAAATTATATTAAGGCTTAAATTAATGTATAATTACGGGCTGTTCGCTTTGAGTGACAGGTGGGTGCAGTCCCTGGTGGTTAGTATAGACCAGGGGTAGGCAATTCCGGTCCTGGAGAGCCACTGTCCTGCATGTTTTAGGTTTCTCTCTGCTCTAACACACCTGATTCTAATGATTTGCTCGTTATCAAGAAGCTGATGCTTGTCACAGTTTGATTACTGTTAGACTCAGGTGTGTTAGGGTAGGGAGAAACCTAAAACATGCAGGACAGTGGCTCTCCAGGGCCAGAATTGCCCATCCCTGGTATAGACTGTATACTTCATTTGGTCCTTTAAACTGCACTGTCCCTTTAAACTGTATTAATCCATGCATCAATTAATTCTAATTTCCTGTTCTTGCTTTGGTAGCAACTTGTTATATATTGTGGGCACTGGGGAGGCAGACTGGGTTAAACTGAGTTTAGAAGGAGGTTTATAAGCTTGCACCACTGAAAAGCATTAGCTAAACAAAAGGAAATCCCCTCAGTCCATGCCATCTCCATGCTGGAAAGGGAAAAATGCATTTGTCCCTCCTTTTCAGCACAAACTATATGTGTGGATCTTCTTGTGTAATCTTAATTCTACCACCAAATCTCTTTACCCAAATCCCAGTCTGACTCCCTCCCATTCCCAAACGGAAACTGAACAAACAGCACCATCTTGTGTCTGACCTCTGCAGCTGCAGTAGTTCAGCCTCTCTGCCTCAGTGGGCCCGGCGGACTGTGGAGCTGCTGCCGCTGCCGCCGCTGCTCTGAGGCACTCCTCCAGGAAAGCCCCCACCCCCTGGCTGTCCATGCTGAGACACAGATACTGGAGCTGCTGCCTTGGATCAAAGGTAGTCCACAATGCTGTTGAGAAAGGATTGCACCATCGGGTCTCTTCGGAAATTCCAAAACGTGACAGATGTCATTAATACACGAATACATAACATTAGAAAAAGAAATCCAATTCCAGTGTTTGTTGTTGTTTTCAATTAAAATCAATATATATATTTATATTTATGTGTGTGTGCGTGTCTTGTCTTGTAGTTGTATGAACACCCTTGTTGATGTGCCTGTATTCACTTGAAACAATGAAAAATCGGTTTATGTCCATTTGAACAAAGACTTCAGTGAACCGTACTTTCAGTTACTTCAGTGAGAATATTTGGAGTCTTGTCATATATAGATATACAGTACGTATTACCGTATGTAGTCTACAGTCATGTGTAAAGGTACTTTAAGTGTGTAAGCGTATTAAAAGTCATTGCTGTTTGTGTCGTCCTATTTCAGTTCAACGTTTTCACTATCCGACGGATGAAACATTATTTATCTATTCAACAGTTATTAAACAGAACCTACCGTGTCATCGTCTCCTTCCTGGAAGGGCAGAACTACACTGTGCTGCCTTCAAGTGCTACCAAAAATATCGTAATTACAACTTTACAGAACTTTTTGTCGGTTTAGTGCTGGTATGCCATTCTCAAACTAACTGTACTTTTCGCATATCAGAGAGATAAAAAGTGTTTCACTTTAAAAAAAAATTAAAAATAGAATAAACGATAGTATGTTTGACGTGTTTAAATGACCTTGGTAATAGCCTCACACTGACATCTGCTGTATGTTTGGCCTAGTCACTCACTCACTCACCTGAACGCATCATGTGACGTCACCAAGGGAGCAAAACCCTATCTTGCAGCAACAGGTAGGTGTATGCTTTTTTGTAATAAGAAGTTTATTGATCCCCTTTTTTATTTAGTTTTTTCTTTTCAAACAATATTTTTCTATTCATTTAAAGTAATCTCCCTGTCTTTCTGTATCATTGTGTTGAGTGGGCCTACGTATCTGTAATGTTGTAGCCTATATTTGAGATTTTTCAATAAAGTGGAAAAAACAAAACATGTTGACCATACAAAATTGTAGCAATAGGTAGACTTATATACAGCATATCAAAACAAAAACGAGGCCTATTCACAGTGTGGAATATTTCTGATTAACCTAATGAACTGCAATGCAGCACAGCACAGCACAGCACTATACTTTCTCTATTTGCATGCAGTGTTATAGGTCTACGTTTATGAATGAATAAATGCATGCATTCCCCACTCTACCACTGCTGCAGCTGACTGCCCTGTGTTTACTGGCATGAAAGTGTCATGGAGCCACAACCAGGTGAACACTGATACATTTCGACATGTACATCACGTGAATGCAGCACAAAAGTGGAAGTGAGGACATATCTATGAGAAATGATTGATGATTAATAGACAATACGCATAAATACCGCAGAGCAGCGACCGCAGTGATTGACCGTTATAGTGTGTAATGGTGCGATAACAGCTCGTACGCAACAGGCATGTGCAGTCTGTGGTGCTGCTGTGCCGCTACCAACAGGCGGGACTGTGGCTCTGCGGTGTGGCTGTGAGCTGCACAGCTGGAACACGAGCAGAAGACTGGCACGCGGTCCAGCTGCGACCAGATGACTGAGCTCAGCTTCGGATAGATAAGTTGCTTCTGAGCGCGCACCGAGATGACTTGTGCGCACCGTCGGGTTAATGTGCCGTAAACCAAAAACCCGCAGAGCATATTCAGAGAAGAGCCAGCATCAACTCCGAGGAGAGATCTGAGTGCAGCTCCTCTGATGACTTCTTGGGTTTCGACCATCGGCGCCCTTCTCCGCAGGACCTGGTTTCCCCACTCCGCAGCCAAACAGGCGTTTTGAGTTCTGTGGCGCTGGTGATGTAACGCCTTTCATCAAAGTGCTCACTCCACAACAGTCACACATCACTGTCACCAGAGCATGGGACCGTCCAGACTCTAAAGGTAAGAAATCTGTCATAACTTGCGTGTTTTTTCTTTTGAACTGAGGCCAAACGAGACTTTTTTACGCATGGCGGGTCTCAGATGTCTTTCTTTCTCGTCTGGTGGTCACTTTTATTTAGAAGAAACCCGCCACAGTGTAATGTTACAGGTCTGTCTTACGGTTCACTCCTTCATCACTTGATACACACCGATGTAAATGTCTACTGCTGTATTGCAACAGTAGATACGACCGTGCAGTGACTTGTCTTCTTGCACCACCAGCCATAGCAATGTTACACTTTCATGTTGACTCATTAAGGAGTCACGGGTGTACTTTGTGTTGAAAAGCTACTCACAGCTCTTGTGTTCAGACTTGCAGAATGCATGGGGTGCATCCCACAGCTGTCAATTACATCTACTAATTGAACTAATGGGATTAAGGTGTCAGTTATTCAGGAAGAGGAGCATCGCTGAGCAGAGAGGAGGAGGATGGAGGGAGGGATGCCTGTTACTAAATTTACCTTTTTGGGGAGTTGTGAGAATGATGGCAAGCAAAGAGGCTGTTGGCGTGCAAAAATATGGCTTGACTCATCTGGGAAGAGTAGGGGCGGAGGGGAGATACCTTGCTGAGGTATCCATCAAATGGCACTAAGTTTCAGGACCCCTGGTAGCTCATGAGAACTGACTGGAGAGGAACACTGGAGGCCACATCCCAGCTCATTGCGAGTCAGTCTTGGCTGAGGTCAGACTTACTTTCCTATCTTTATTGTCCTTCAGTCAGCCCCTTCACTACCTGTTCTCTTCAACAGGCAGCAGCTGTCTGACTGCAGTGACTCAAGGTGATTTTCCACCACCTCCCTCAGAGCAGAGCGGATTAGGAAGCACCCTTGAGTGCCGGGGCTGCTGATTACTTGCTCTGCAACATCTTCCCTTAGACTTTACCCCTGACTTCTCTGCTCATGTTTTGATGTCAGAGCAGTAGGATTTTACTTGTAAGCTGTGACTGGCTGCCTCTCTGAACGTTAAGTCTTCGCAGTAGGTTTTTTCCAGCCCATCACATCCTTGTGGGAGGCAAAAAAGTCACTTCACTGTTTTTTTTTAGTCTAGCCGATTCGGCCGGAGCTGCTGGTTACTGATTAACCGTTCCTATTTTGAATGTTGCACAAGCTCGCTTTGTGCGTACTTGTTCATCCCGATCAGCATCTGATTCAGAGAATGCAAATGTGGCAGCCATAGACATCATCATCATATATGACAGAAAAATCTGTCACCAAAGCACAAATCAATAAAACAATTAGTCCAAAGTCCATGTTGTCAGACTGCCTCAAAGTATCCTCTGTGATGTCACATACCCAATCATGGAAGTGCTGCTTGACTTGCAAGATATAGAGCTTTAAAAAGAAGAGATTTCCAGGATTAAAAGCCCCTTCAGTATAGTGGTAAAATCAAGTAGAAGAGATTTATTCCCTTTTTTAAGTCTCTGCATCTCTATTTCTCCTTTCTCTCCTCCACTGCCGCAGTGTAATTATTTCAGGCTTCTGGAACGGCCACCCTTGATATTTAGCATCACTCCCAGCCACCTCCTCCACCTCAACCTGCAGCAGTGTTGCACTTATCATGAAAGCCAGCCATAATTGGATCCATTGTGCAGGGCCGTTGCTTTATGCCAAAGGACCAAAGGCTACAAATCTGGGAGGAGGAGGAGGAGTAAGGAATAAAACTAAGGCAAAACAGGATATAGTGAGGAAGATGGAAAATGTTATCAAAACAAGAGAAAAGTTAAACAAAAAATCCGACAGGGGCAGCAGCTCAGCCAGACACATGAGCTGGATGTTCGCCATCATTGGGTGCACGCTCCAATGCACTTTCTGCCTCTGTCCGCTGCCTTCCCTATCTCACTTTTCATAAGAGAATCCCATCTATTCCCCCACAGTCCGTGCTACACTCCTAATTACCTGTATCAACCCTTCTTAACCTACCTCAGAGGTCGCATTCACACCAAGCATTAGATCATGAGCCAGTGACCACAGTGGAACTCAAATAACTGCACCTGTGCCACCTGAAGTGTTCTTCTGAATTAGTTGTTGGAAGTGTTTGAGGAAAAAAACATTTAAACAACAGAAGAGGCAACTGGAAGACACACAGCACAGGCAAAGCCGGAATCCGATTTTGACTCCCACTAGTCTGGCTTACCGGATGTACAGTGCTGGGGTAGAGCCTCATTTCAGGCTCTGTCCTCCTCTACGATATCTGTTTTGCAAGGGCACCGTTGCTGCATTCAGAGTTTTGCACTGCCCAAGATGGTTGTGATTAGTTCAAAGTGGGGATTTTAGAGGCTGTTGCCAGTGCTGATTACAGAGGGCAAAAATTCACTGATTACTGATATGACGGCTGATATAGTGAATTTTTGAGCAGGAATGATAACAGGCCTAGATTGTGTACCAATTTTGCACCAATATGACTCTGCAAAGGTACTCAGAAGGCTGCTTTCTTAAACAATTAACTTTATTAAGGAATATTTAACATTATTATACATAATGTATTACATTCTCAACTATTTCTAAAAGTGAACACAGAAAATAAAGAATAAATCAGATAAATAGATTAATAAATAAACATCACATTCAGTATCAGTCAACTGCTGAGCACTTAAATAAAGAATCAGTTTGATTCAATTTAACAGCTAATAAGTACTGTATGTTCAGTGTTGCTGACCATTTAGTTAATGAATAAATCATTACAAAATATATATGTATAAAAATATACAAAAATAAAATATATAAATAGCATTGTTTTCTGCCTTTTTTGTTCTGTCGAAAAGGTTTTCATATCAGTACATATCGGAAAACAAACGCTGTTATCGATAGATACAGATGCCTGTGATCATTTCAGCAGACCGATACACTGGCCTGGCTCAAATTTAGAGAAATACAAACAACCCAGAGTGTTTTTTTTTACTAGCGATCCTAAAACTATGTCAATAAATGATCTAATTGGGAGTGGATGTGACATCTCTTAATGCAAACAGGGTCACTTCTAAAGTTCCCCTTTTGGTTCAGTCCAGGAAAATAGTCATCTCTGCTTATTCTCTGTCCCTCTGAGACCTGTCTGTTCCTCTGTCACCTCCTCAGCTCCCATGAAAGGGCACAGACCCTGTAAAATGTCAGTACGTCAATGTACTCTGCTCTCCTCACCTTTAAAGGCCCGGCTTACGCAGAAGAGAGAGACTGCAGCATATGAGTGGGAGACACAGGAGGGGAAGGTAGCTACTGAGGGAAAGTGCTGGACCTGAAGAGCTATAAATCTAGCTGTGGCTGGAATTAAACCAATCGGGGAGAACACAGTAGTGGATGAGGGTTTGGAGGGTGGATCCAATCTCACTGGCTGCTGTATCTGACCTTTTACCTAAGGTAGAGAATTAGCATTGAGGGTCATTGCTCTGCTTTGATTAGTTAAGGTTTCAGTTGAGTGGCTTCATTCTGTGCTACAGGTGTTAGGCGTGCCTCGCTTTCAGAAAGAGAATCGAAACATTTGCGTCAGGCCTTGGGTATCCTGCACCTGCAATCAAAAAAGTGCACTCATTTTTTTACTTTTGTTTTTATCAGTCTGTTCGCAGTCTGTAATCTCTCACACTCTTTATCTGAATGTGCATAATGAATGGTGTATTATGACTGCAGGAAATTGTGGGCTTTGTGGTCTGCTCAGGGATGCAAGCTGTTTTAGGGAGGAATACATAAACAGGAACTAGCCGGGGCTAATGCTGTTAAAAAAAACAACCTGCATGGGTAATGAGGCGGCTGGCTGGAAGAATGTGAAGCATACACACAAAACATGAAACTCATTTATGACTGTTGTATAAAACCACTGCATAGTTCAGTGAACACAACTGTGACAGGCAGGAGGAAATGAACAAATGAATCTCCAGATGTACAGCGTGCTCCCTGTTCCGCAAACTACACACACTTCTTAGAAAACCTGAACTGTAAAAATGTGAAGGATTCACTTGGTGTCTGCCAGCCAGCGGCTGTTGTGGGGTGGATGTTGTCCTGCGGCTACACAGCCTTACCTGTGTCTTTCTGCATGGAAGGTGCTTTGGTGCCTATGGGCAATGGATTTGAAGCTTGCCGTTAAAGGAATCATTTAACATGTTGGCAAATAAGCGTATTCATATTCTAGCCGAGAGTAAGATGAGGAGATCAATACCACTCTCATATGAATTTACAGCCAGGAACTATTCGCTTATCTCATTTTAAACGGGTTTGCCAGGTAACCAGGGGAGATTCCAGAAAGATACTGGTCCCAAGCCAATACTTGTTTTTAGCACTTGTTTTTTTGTAAACACACAAGATATAAGATGTTATCTGATGAACTCAAGAGGTGCTGGTAGGCAGAATTTCCTACCTTTGGAGAAAACCTTTGGAGACTTTCCAGATTTCCCATTGTCTTTATGCAAAGCTAAGCTAACTGGTGCTTGCTCTAGCTACATTTTTACTGTGCAGACATAAGAGTGGTATTAATCTTCTAATGTAACTCGGTATGAAAGAAAATTAGTGTATTTTCCAAAACATCAAACTTTAAGGCTGGGAAGAGCTAGCTTAGCGGCTGATGAAAGGTGAGAAAATGAGATAAGCATAATCAAATGTTCTCTGTACTAAAGATTTCAGCATTTCAAGCAGCACCAATGGAATGAAATGGTACACAGTGGTGTAGTGGTCTCATAGCCATGTTTAAACATGTAGTGAATGTCAAGTGGATAGATGGAAAGATATATTTACATATATTTACAAAATTTACAAAGCTAAACTGAATTGCAAAACTATTGCTTAAGTTTGTGGATTTAGAAATCGTCTAGCAATTCACATTTTTTCCTCACGTATATCATGTGTTCTGAAATCTGATAGCTGCTGAATGCACTCTTCTTACAAACACAGTATGATTTCCGTGTCATTACATAGAATTTATTCGCTCGAGATGACAACAGAGAACAACAGGAAGTGGGATCCCTGACATCAGCATTGCAGAAAAGCCGGAGATGACCGTGGCATGCTCTGAAATTGGCGGTTGGCAGGAGTAGCTTGGGTGTTCACTGCAAGGAACAATCGCTAGTATTCTTTTGCAAAAGATGATGTATCACGCTTGCACAATACGCCATGTGGCCTCAGCCTTCACTCATCACAGCGAGACTATGAAAAGGAAGTTTTGTGTGTTACAGGGAGGTAACTGAGACTACAAAAATCCTTGAGAAAAAAAACTTTATCTAAGTGTAATGAGTAAAACCCCCCCCCCCCTCCCCCTGTATATGAGATTGTAAAGAGTTAAAATAATAATGTGTGGACATGCACACATACTTACCACATTTCACACACACATACCAACACACCCTTCCGGTATTTGTTATGAAGCAAACTTTCACATCTGGTGAAAGGACAGAAGTTTGAGCAGGAAGCCTCAAAACAAAGCAGTAAAAACAATGTGACACAATGATACTTTGTTGTGTTTGGGGTGGGCAGTGTTATACCAGCACATGCAATGCCCTTTCTGTCTCACACATTACCCTTTTTTATTTGAAGTCAGAAAGCTGAGATGTGAGATATGAGAGTGTGCCAGATGTGGAACAGGATGCGTGACTTTTCTTGTTTCGGAGGACATAATAAAACATTCCACCCGAGCAGCTGCTATGTTCCAGCAACACATTGTGAAATATGCATATTTCTCTTCTTGTTCTGTTATCGCAGCATTATGAATAAGTACTGCTTGCCTCCTTCACATACTGTATACAGTATTAATATTGCTCTTGGGACAGATTGTTGGCTAAAGAAGAGAAAGTATCAAATAGGGAGCGATATAATGACAGAAAACACAAGAGGAATAAAAAATGTGACTTCAGTCTCTTTCCATGTTTGACTGGGCTGAAGCGAGATTCAGTGTCTCTCTTCATCTCCCGTTTCTCCTCTCCTCCCTCCACACCCCTCTTCATCCCTAAGGAGCAACTGTGGCTGCTAATCTCAGTTTGCAGCCGGTGCGCCCCCCACCGATGTGGCATTCTGCGTGTCCAGGGAAAAGGAAATGTTTCCCTTCCTGCTCTCAGTACCCTGCAGTCTGTAAATAGAGCCTGTCACCAGCTGCTCTGTAGGCCCCTCCAGAGAACTATATCTGTCCCATCATGAAACACCCTTGCTACAACTTCCTGAAACAAACTAAGGGGTGCTGGGCAAGCGATAATGGTGGTGTGTGTATAACAGGAAGAAGTAGTGTTTGTATGTGTTTTTGCAGTCTTGTAATTTGATCTACATGGCCTCACAAGGACAGAACAAGTGCAGATTACTGGCCCTCACTTTGGAAAATGGGGCCAAACTTACAGTCAATCAATTACCATATTCTTTTGAGCCATCATTTTTTAATATAGTTACCATATTTGCCTGCCCCTAAAAGCCTTTAAACGGCATTTACACTATGTGCCAACAGGTGGTTGGATTTCTGAAGCTAGGAAATCTAGTTGTGTCATTTGATGAAAGAATGGGGAATTCACCGTAAGCACTAGTCACCAGTAAAGTGAGAGTAAAATCCATGGAAAACTGTAATGAAAAAAAAAGAGAAAAAATAACTCATCTGTGACAAAAAAAGCAAACCTGATCAAATGCAAAACCACATATTCATAGGAATATTTTTGGGTATGGGTGTAGACCATGACATGCTTAATGTTAAGTATGCAACATTACATATACTAAAATCAAATGGATCTTCATTACAATCAATTCGAGTTACATTACATTATATTACATGAGTGTAAAACCAAACTGTCAATAACTAATTTTGTTTTAAATATTATACTTTATTTGAGGAATAATTCAAATATAAAACACAATCACATCTGCCTGCTAACATGCTCACAGTGCCAGTGATATCGTTATTGATGTTTCGAAGGTTATGTTTGTCACATACGTTTTCTTAACTTATTTTTTATTTTGTAGGTTCAGTGTATTGGACCTGATGGTGGCTCTAGATGACATTACATGCATAATGACTAACGTCAGTGAGTGATAAATGTGACCAACCAACATAAGAGCACTGCTACTACAGGGGCTAAAACGCTGGAGCTAGAACCTTTTAACATGTTTGTGGTAGGCAGACTGAACAGACTGGGTGAGTTTTTCAGTGCCTGTCTAATAGCTAATCAGAGTGAATAAATGCATCCACATCTTTCAGCTCACAACCATTATCCATGAAAACATCAATCAAAGTAGTTTCACCCAAATGTCAGTGGAGAGGGAATAAAAGTAAATCAATGGACTGCATTAGCTCAGGGTACTTACTAGCATGTAAATGAGTCTATTATGGGAATATCAATAGCAGGATGTTTTCTGTTTGGCTGCCCCCGACCAAATGTTTTCTTGGTCGACCAGTGGTCATCATTTAGAGCGATTAGTCGACTAACCGACATATATATATGTATGTATATATATATATACATATCCCCCCTTAACATAATTCAACATAATTAATAACCATTATTTAACAAGTGTGCACAGCCGTGCTAGAAGTCTGCCGCCTGTTAATGACACCGGCAAATAATTTCGGATTCTAATTCTGAATGTGTCGGAAAAAAAGACAGTCGGAACGGTCGGAACATGGGCAGGTAGCTAGGCTCACATTTTAAGGTGGTAGGTCATGTTCGTCATGGATGAGTGATACATGAAGTTGTTCTTGCAAAGTTTGCATGTGACCTTCTTGGGGTCATCCTTGTTCTTCTCAGTGATCCCATATTTTAGATGTCTTTCCTGACATGATTGGCTATTAATTATTATGAACTGTTTAACCGCGATGTACAGCCAAGGGACCTGTGGTGTTAAAAAAAAACACTGACAGTGAGTGAGTGTCACAACTTCCTGTATTTGGCCCTTCAAATTAAAAGCCCTCCAGCCTTCAGTCATAAATTTGCACTTAATCTTGACAAGAAAGGGCTCCAAATGTTTTTTTTTTTCTCCTGAGATCAATCGACCAAATGTTGGTCTGCTAATGGTTTTTTGGTCGACCGGTGCTTGGTCGACTGTTTGGGGGCAGCCCTACTTTTCTGTATGTCCGTCATTGTCCTAGCATCAGTGTCAATTTTAAGACATGAAAATGTGCTTTTAGATTTATGCAGCCATTTTTCTAATGTGTGATCTTTGCAAGAAGGCACACTTAGCAAAGCCTAGTGTGATTAGGCAGGATAAAGGCATGTGTACACATACTCAAACTCACTTTACACAAGTATTTAAGAACTGTAAATCAAACATTAAAGTGATCATGAAATGTGCATGTTTTGGCACTTTTAGATTCTTGATTAATTCCCTTAATGATTCCTGATCAATTTTCTGTGTGGAAAAAACACACATAGGTTTTCAGCGTTTTATTATCTCAGTCGGAACATAGTGTAGATGAATTATTTTGATTATTTGTACAGCTTTCTTTTTAGGTTTTTAGGTATTTTCAGAGGAAAAATCTGCTAATGTTATTATAACACAAAACTTTGGACCATTTATTCCTTTCTACCATGACTCCTTCTTGTTGCAAGTTTGGTAAGTGGCGCATGAGTTTGTCATTATTATTTTGCAATGTGCAGCTGTCAGAAAAAAATGCTAGGGCTGTGCGATATAACAAAATGTATGGTATTTGCTCTATCGATTATATCGCGGTGTCATAAATCATGCACTTTACAGGGTGAGGGGGTGTGTGAAGAAGAAATTAAATGAAGGAGTCGCTCTGTGCATTATTACGGGCTGCGAAAGACTGTTTCTCTCTTCATTAAGTCGCCTGAACACAACTGTAACGCACACAGACAAGTCTAAACACACCAGATGCACGACAAACACGCTCCATGTGTGACTCAGACATGCAAAGGCTGCAATTTTTCAGTGGAATTAATAAATAATAGGCTAATTATGGCTGTGCCGTCAGACCGACAGTCTGACACAGCGCAGTGAAAGTGAAACTACAGTTAGCCTGTGCATGTTCTCATTTGTCCAGGTTCATCGTTATCCCAAAAGCAATTTCAGTCAAAAGCAACTGGACTTGGTTATTTGTCTAGGAAGACGTTTCACCTCTCATCCAAGAGGCTTCATCAGTTCATGTACGCATCTGACCAGGCTGAGACTGGTCAGATGTGTACATGAACTGATGAAGCCTCTTGACAAATAACCAAGTCCAGTTCCTTTTGACTAAAATTGCTTTGGGGTGAAACTACAGTTCAAATATACGTCAGCTATCGTCAAAGAAAGATACAAATAAAACACTTTCATGTTATAACAACAAATATGCAGTTCACTTTTATTGACAGCATACATTAAGCCAAAAAAAAATAAAAAAATATATATATATATATATAAATATATACTTATATATATAATCTTTTTTTTAATATATGTCGTTATTGGTGTATGAAATGATCGGGATATGAGATTTTGGTAAGCCCTACATGCCGGTATTAATAAAAGGAATTAAAGCTCAGAGGCATATGATTCTGGTTCTCAATTCCCACCCCTACTCCTGTGTGAAAGTCTAGTTATTGTTTGACCCATTCATCCACCCCAGCCTCCTCCCTACACTGACTTTGTCGCTCTTTATACTTCATCACCTGACTCCCTCCTTAGAGACAGCCCTGTATGCCCTAGCTCACTATCACGTGGCTCATATACAAATTATGATCGGTATAAAAACAAACAATGAATGATGAGAACAGCCTGCACAGGTATTACAAAGTGGTGAACCGTTTTCATGTTTTATGGCTATAATAGACTACAGTGAGATGGTGTCTTTTTGTGTCGAGCCGGAGGATGTGACATTTCCAGTGCCCACATAACCAGCAGCACTCTACAGATTCCACATGGCCGGCATTGACCAGGCACCCGTCAACTTCCCTTTATCCCCGCTGCGCCCCAATCCACCCCTAATCTTTCTGGTCGATGGCCATGGAACGTCGTCACCAGGCAACCAAGAATGACACCAAAGCTCTCACAGTGTGTGCTACCTAACAATCAATATGTCAGTACTTGGAAATAGCAACACCATTAGAAATCACATGGGAGAAACCCTTTAAGAATTTGCGAGAAAGTCAGAAAGCAGGGGCCTGTTAAGGAGTCTCTGAATCCTCCTGAAGGCACATTGTTCTCTGGGAAGAAAGAGCTCCTGTCAGAAGAATGATGAATGGACAGCAAGGTGGTATCATAATCAAGATGGGCACAGTCTGTCGCTGTGCCAGACCGGACTCTGCCCCCCTCCTCCCTCTAGTATGTCCTTGCATCTGTGGAAAAAGTAGTCTAACATCCCAGATGCTCACTTTGACGCAGAGAAATTAATTTATGCCCAGATTCTCTTTAATAATGACTCTTGTTGTGTAGTAAAAAGACTCCAAGGCCACCTGACTTTGCATTATATTCATGAGATGTGAGCAGTGATGTCTGTTCTTTTCGTTCAGATGTCACAGGTCTGGATGCTTTTTTCTTCCAGGTTTCAGACTTACAGCACTATGTGCCAGGTATATTTCCTGCGGTGACCTTAGCGCCCTCACAGGAACTTTCATGTCTATCTATAGCCACAGCAAATCATTTGGATTGTGGCCTGGCGGTCTCTAAATCTCCTTGATCTGACCACGTCCTTTATAAAGGCACAGATTTGAAGTCCACGATGATTGTCCACTGATAATTGAAGCTTTAGGGTTCTCGATCTTTTCTTTTCCCTTCAACCCTGCCGAAATGTGTGTGTGTACGAGTGTGGCTGAGACAGCTTGTGAAGCCTGTAATTGAGTGTGTCCGCCCACTGCGTTGCAGCAGAGACAGCGCAGTGGAAGGCTTCATTGTGTCAGGCACAATAGAAACATACACATACTCCTCACACCCATCTTACTCTCCCAGAACCACAACATTGAAGAACCAGTAGAAGCAGTGTCCGGCTATTTTTTGGAATTTGTGGACTTACTTTGTCATAACCTCAGTATTACCATACTTTTTATTATATACTTATCCAGTGGCTTCTTTCATCTGCTTTTACCACCAGATCAAGCCGTGACCTATATAGAGGATAGGATTAGTGAATTTTACTTCTTCAGACACAGAACAAACACATCCAGGATTACAGCAAAAAATAGATTCCCTCAGGTTGCTCTTGCTCATAAACCATACTTCTCGAGGTAAAAACATGGATTTTGTGTATGTGCGTTGGGTGTAGAGGTGTGTGTTGTAAAAGTGACTGGACAGTAAGATGTGGTTGCCATGGTTCCCTGATGGGAGGACTTATTCAGTCACTAAGAAAAATACCAGTGGACATTTCTTTCTTAACTAATTTCTGCGACATGTGTGATAAAACAAAATGCCATCATGCATGTCTAAATGTTTGCAGATATGACTTGCATTGTGTTGTATCCAACAAACAGTATTGGGACACAGTGTTTCCCCTCGGATGGACTTGTAGCAGTGGAGGTGAAACGCGTGTGCATGGAAAAAAATGTGGGCCTGCACAACTAACCTGAATCAGCCAGATGGATTGATTCGCATAATTCTTATTTGCTCAGCATATCCATCTGGGAACTCTCGTTTTGAGATCTTTGGGGAAGGGGCAAAAATACTGGTTGCTGATTGGATAACAACCATCTGATACAATCTGTCTATCAACAACATACGAGCAAAATCAACCAATCAGATCAACAAAGCGCATGACGTATTAACAGCGTCGAGGCAAAGCTCAGAAAGTAAACAACATGCTGGTAAAGGATATTTTCTGTTTGTGGAACGCAAATTTATGGATTAAAGGCACATATTCAGGTGCCCGTCCATATTCCAACAGGGATCCAAAAGAAAAAAACGTTAGTGAGCGTCTTGCTCCATAGCTGCTAATCTCATCCGCGGAAGCCGCCATGGTGTTTACGCTGAACAGTCACTTCTCGTTTCATCCCACTTAAATCCACCTCAAAACCAACACTGATTGGTTCGGTCGCTGGGCAAACTTCTCCAAATTTTCTCTGCTGCAGGTTACCAGACTGATCTGCGAGTAAAATACAATGGAGCTCAGAGATCAGGATGGTCTCACGGAAATTAAAACATGTGATTTGACAAACAAGCAGTTATGAGTGATTCGTATCACCCAGTGTTCTGTTTGAGAGCCATGTTAAATTTGGTCATAGTCTATTTAGATTAAAATGCAAATGAAAATATCATTTAACACATTCTTTTTTTAGTCTGTTTTTTCTCAACATTTGTTCAAAATATTTTAAATGCATCTGTTTCCATGTAAGCACCGTCAAATCAAGGCAAATTCCTTGGTAATTGCAAATTACTTGGCAGTAAATCTGATTCTGATTCTGATATTAAGACACAATAAAGGCAAAAATGCTTATATATTTCAAAGGCATTGTTTATTTTTTTTAATCCCAAACATATTATTGATCAAATAAACGAAAGGTGTTTTAGAAAAAAGGTCCTTTATGCAAACGTCAGGTCACTGTATTTAATTTTACAGAGCACTATTGATAAAATGAGTTTGGGTACATTGTTTTGTCAACAAGCGTAACCCGTTTTATATTTTATTCCTGCCGTACGTGGTGAAAGTGCCGCGATGGATGAAAAACAGCTGATTCATGAAGTTAAAATGATGAGTTGTCTAAATGAGACCTCCTAATTTAACTACAAAACCTAAATAAATGTGTTGTTGTAGCTCAACAGGCCAAATAAGTGAGGAAGAAATGAGTGTCCCTGTCTTTGTGCCTGACTGTGTGTGTTTGGCAGGTTTGGGGAGACGGACGCACAGGACATACATATACCTGTTTTCCAGGCACATATATTATAGCCTGTTCCACACATTCTATGAATAAAAGACTGTGACGAAACAGAGAGCACCATTGAGATGCGGTAGTCCGGTGTTAAGACACGAACGGAGACCAATCTCCTCTCGTTAAAAAAAACAACTAATAATCAAATTCAAGCAGCGGCGCAGCTCCGTG
This sequence comes from Echiichthys vipera, assembly GCF_963691815.1. Classification (NCBI taxonomy): domain Eukaryota; kingdom Metazoa; phylum Chordata; class Actinopteri; order Perciformes; family Trachinidae; genus Echiichthys; species Echiichthys vipera. The sequence continues at coordinate 17,204,759 of NC_139847.1, forward strand.
TACTGGACACACTGGAGCATGTCAAGCATGTCGACAGATAATAAATTGTGGTTTCCTGTTGATTGTGCTTGTGGCTTTCTATCAGTTTATTTAAACAAGCCATATTGAGGTGGAAGCAGGCTGAACTGTCATCAAAATGACCTCATTTGTAAGCTAAATTTGCATTGGTGCAACATGTTAAACATGTCTGTCCAACACATTCTCACCATAGACTGTATAAAAAATGGACATAGCATACCTGTCGGGGCCCGTCTCTCAACTTGATCCAATCATCCTCACCAGAAGGAGTCGCCATCGTGTCAGACATTGACTGCGCTTTATTTCCCGTGACCAAAAAAGGACATGTATGTGAAGTTGGGGGGAGGGAGGTACGTCCATCTGCCTGACCTATACCTCCGAGGAGAAGTGAGGGCCAGCGGCTAGCTGTCACTCAAGAGGCAGCGACTGGCTGGGATGACTGTGGCTCAGTGAAAGAGCGGGTAGTCCTCCATTCGATAGATTGGCGGTTCGATCCCCACCTCCCCCGGTCAACATGTCGAAGTGTCCTTGGGCAAGACACTGAACCCCGAATTGCTCCTCGTTCTGCGCATTGGTGTGTAAATGTGGTGTGAATGATATTATTATATTAGTCTGTAGATGTCCACTGTCATCTGTGTGAATGTGACAAACACTTTGAGGCGCCTTGAGTAGTCATAAGACTAGAAAGGAGCTATACAAGACCATTTACTCAAGAGGCCACGCCCCTAATTATTCATAAACTTTATCCTCCAATAAGATAAAAACTAGCCTGGTACAAAATATTCACCCCCCTCAGTGTTGTCATGGAGATATGACCTAAACATACAGACTAGAATGTTTGTTTTGTACCAGGCCTTAAACAGGTTTAACTATGCTGTGAAAACAGCCTATTTAACATGGGGGTCAATGAGAAACTGCTCTATGTGCAGACTACTCTTAGTTGCCACTCGGAGAACTGCAGTTTTTGGCACTTCCGTATTTGATCAACAATGAAGTCGATGTGGTAGGGGCTTGATTCTCACATACGGGCACTTGGTGAGGACCCTGGTTGTTACTTTTTAATATTGAGTACCCCTTTAGCGTCATTTTTAATGTTTGGGGGAGTCCAATTACTTGAACTCACACACACACTCACACAACTCAATTCACACAAAATGTCTCGGTTAGGAAATGTTGGAGTTTAGGTCAAATTACAAATGTAATAATACGCCAGCTTTGACTTTTTGTTTCACACAGGACATGAACTGATCAGTACTGAAAACAGATTTTTTTAGCCTTTCCCCTGACCCATGGGCTCTCCTGACCCTAACCATTTGAGGCCAATGCCAAACCTAAACCATCTCATGTAGAATAAATCGGGTTTCCAGTAAAGATCGGGCAGCGACTGTCCTGTACATCCACCTCAACCTACCTCCCTATGCAGACTTTTTCCTCTATATTCTACGTCACCTTACTTCCTTCTTAAAAAGTGACACCAGGGTCCTGACCAAGTGGCTGGAGGTGACCAGTTGGCCTATCGCAGTGAATAAATGTAAATTAGACTTCAGACACTGAAAGTTTGAGGAGCAATGGTTAATGATCACCCTAAACTATTTTAGATGACATTTTTTGTTTTCAAAAGCGGTAGAAGAAATCATTAGATCCTTTACTTGAGCAAAAGTATTACAAGTAAAAATGTGCGTTCAGAATCCTAGTTGAGTAGAAAAATCCAAAAGTATCATCATCAAAGGTAAAATGACTCATTGTGTAGCAATGTCTCATGTAACACTGTTGCATACCTCATGTTAACTCCTATACTTTTGGAGTTCTGACCAAAATGCAGATGATAAGTAATATCTTATCTGGCTGACTTTTCAAATTGTATTCTGTATGACTGCTTGTGTTAATGTAAGGGAGCCACTTCTCAGTCACTAAAAGACATTTAAACTGAAAGCTGGACCAATTATAATACGCGGATTGAACCCTTAAATCAAACCATCATATCGACAGGGGGTGACATTGAGAGATATTTCCATTTCATTTACCAGCCCTAAATTTAGCTAAACAGTGACTGATTGTATCACTCCCTGCAGTGTGGAGCAGCATGCACAATAACTGACCACACAACTATTCCAAACATGCAGCAACTATGAATTCCATTTTTTCTCTCCCTTTCCTTAAGCAATTAGTCTCTTTTGCTCACCTCTGCTCCATTCTTTTCCCCTTCTGTTGTGTTCAGTGAGAGGCACAAGAGTCGAACCAGAAAAAGAGAAACGAGGGAGAAAGCAGAGAGGAGAGGAATGATGGAGTCCATAATGTCGGAGCAGTCGGCCGCAGTGGACGAGCTGGTGGAAGCATGCATCCAAGCCTTCGGTGGGTCATTTGAATTCTGTTTCTTTGAAATAGGTAATTAATTTAAATCAGAAATGTGTCAATAAAAACAAGTTGATTGTTATATTATATTTTATGGATATTATTTAGAATTCATGTCTTCTGTAGAAATGTATGTTGTGTATTTTGGTGGTCAAGCAATGACTCACACACTGACTAATGGATGGTAAATAGACCTGTACATATACTGTATAGCGCCTTTCTAGTCTTCTGACTACTCAAGTCGCTTTCCACATTCACACTGATGTGGTGCAGTTAAATTAGATTAGATTAGGTATGTAGATGTCCACTGCATACCTAATCTAATCTAATTTAACCATTCACACCACATTCACACACCCATGCGCCGCACAGGGAGCAATTCGGGGTTCAGTGTCTTGTCCAAGGATACTTTGACATGCAGACTAGAGGAGCTGGGGATCTAGCGGCCGATCATCGAATGGAGGACAACCCGCTCTACCTCTGAGTTGCTGCCCTACAACTACAAAAACAAATGAAAAAAGCAGGTGATGGGTATATCTTGCTGATGATATCCTGTTTTCTTCTTTTAGATGAGAGGGGCACTTTGAAGGATGCTTCCCTGGTCCGCATGTTTCTCATGATGCACCCCTGGTACATCCCTTCAACCGACATGGCTAAGAAGCTAGTTCTCAAGTATCCTTCTCCTTTGTTTTCTGCTAACTCGGAGATGTATTCTTTGGTGTATTCTTAATTAGATTGATGATTTAACTGATTTAAATCCCGTTCTGAGTTCCACTGGATAGCGCAAAGCGTGTCATTTCGTGCCATCCCGGTCTGCCGAATGGTGTTTTCTAAATCCAGATTACACTCGTTTGGAAACTTTCTCTTATATAATTGAAATGGTTCACTGAAATTCGTTTCGGAAAATGTTTTAGGCAAGAATTAAGCTATGCAGTCACTAAATCTCTTTTCATTTTAGATCAACAACAATGTAAATGATTTTCGGTAGTTTTGAGAGACACTAAGTCACATTGGGCACCTGGGATTAGCATATAATAGCCCGGGCCTCAACTTTATTTAAATGAGGAGTGGGCAACTCCACACCCTGTCACTAGAAACTTGGAGCCATGCTACCACGATGCATTGCACCGCTGCTCACATCGTCAATGAATTGGAAGCAGGAAATAAGCAGCCCCTGTGGAAACCATAACTTGTCAGACCTCTGATGCTCCATTCTGGGAGGATTTCTGCGATGGAATCAATAGTACTGTAGGCACTTCCCAAATTGTGATGACACAAAACTGGATTACAATGGGTAAAGTATAGTTAGTATTGTTTTCAGTCTTAAATTTGCATCAGAGTTGCACCTTGACTTTTAGATAAGATCTCAAGAGGAGAGCTGCACTGCTGAGCGCCGAACAAGAATATGCCACCTTGTCAAGTAATAAACATTCATCATTCCTTCTTTTACTCCTTCTCGTGATACACCTCTCTGAACTTTGGCCAGATGATTGAATTATGGGTCTGTACGTGTATAGTTGAATATATAGACAGTGGTGCCAAGACCAGCAGACACAAAAACAGTTTCTTTCCCCAGGCTGTCTCCCTGATCTCCCCATAATCCCCCTGCCATTGCATGCCCATTTGCACTAAAAATGTATATATATTTATATCTTTCATCTTGTCTTCTTTGGTAAATACTTTATTTACTTTACTTTATTTTGTATTTTTCTGTGCTTTTTGTATTTTTGTGTATTGTGTACACAGAGGTGAGAATAAATCCAGAGTCAAATTCCTTGTATGTTTGCACATACATGGCGAATAAAGCTGATTCTGATTCTGATTCTTACCACACATCATACAGTAATTGTACTTGGCACTTTTTTATCACCATGTAAACCAAATAAATTATGAAAAGGTCTTAAAGGTTTGCATATTTGGCATCACCCTTCTCTCTTTTCATCCCTTTGTTCTGCCTTCCAGGTACTGGATCTCTGAGTTTCCAGCAGAGTTCAATCTGAGTCCGGAGCTGGCGGACCAGATCAAAGACTTTAAAGACCTCCTGACCACTGAGGGCAACGAGCGCCAGAGTCAGCTCATTGACCTCGACAGTGTGTGAGTGAAATGGTTGCTGGAAGCTGTACCTGTTGTTGACAGTGTGAATGGATATCTCTGTCTGTGGGTGTTTATGTCAGCTTGCCCTTTTATTGCCTGTTCTCAGACATTGCTGAGCTGTGCAATGCAGGGTCAATGACTTGTCCCATAAAAGCCATTTCTGTGCGACCTCAACTTCCCTTCTGTGTTTTATAAGAAGATGGCTTTGTGGAGCACATTTCAGACTGTAGCTGAATGTTTTGTAAATGAGGGAATGTTCTTCCACAAATAAATTCTGCATTTATGGGAAGTTCATAAGTTGTTTTCATCAAGTTTCAAGTTTTCATAAAGCTTTCGTTCTGCATTTTTTATGTGCGTTATTGTTCCTCTCAGGCCATCATATAAATGGAAGCGACAGGTGACTCAGCGTGTCCCATCCGTGTCCAAAAAGAGGAAAATGTCCCTGCTGTTTGACCACCTTGATTCCTGTGAACTGGCTGAACATCTGACATACCTGGAGTACAAATCCTTCTGCAAGATCTTGGTCAGTTTGCCTGCAGTCTGGGATGGAGCTGTGTATCTACTGCGATGTTTACTACTCTTAAATTCTTTGAATTCTTAAGTAATATCACATGCTGCAAGCTCGATGTAGTTGCTAAGCAATAGTAATTAAAATCAACTTTTACTGGCAGTAATTATATTTGTTTTCTGGAAACATTTTAATATGAGGGTTATTTTGGGAATCAAAGACAATTACTGGGTGTGTGCTGATTTGAATTGTAGACCATTTATTCAAATGTAATAGTGTTGGTGGCAAGATGGGGGCTGTGGTGGTGATTTGTCTTGGCTTTGTCTTTGTGTCTCTTTGAAAAGAGATTGTGGCTCAATATAAAATAAAAGAAGACATGGTAAATAGCGTATATATAGCATTGCTCTAAATGTGCAATATAAATCCTTTGCTGGTCACACTTGATTCAAATAAATGTGTAATGCTCCTTCCTGCTTTCAGTTTCAGGACTACCACAGCTTTGTGATGCATGGCTGCACAGTGGATAACCCCATCCTGGAACGTTTTATCACCCTTTTCAACAGCGTCTCCCAATGGATCCAGCTCATGGTGCTCAGCAAGCCCACCGCCCCGCAGAGAGCCGCCGTCGTCTCCCACTTCATCAGAGTGGCACAGGTCTGTCTGCGGGGCCCTTTGAGGCCGTTTACTGCAGATGTTTTAAGACAGAGCTTGCGGGAGTTGTGGCCTTCAGGGTGCATGTAGAAGCAGACTGATAGGAGACGACTGCCTGGAGCCACAGACAAAGAGTAGAAAACATTGTAAGAAGGTGAATTAGAGATTAAACCAAGAGATGTAGAGAGAAGGGAAAAAGTCACGGCGAAGCCTTGATGACTTGCACACACATAAGATGCAATCATTTCCGATTCAGTGGGCCAAATTGCGAGAAAAAATGAATTCAATTTAAAAAGGCTTAAGAGGTATTAGCATGTTCAGATGTCAACTGAGTGCTCTTTAAGATAAAGCTGCTGTCAGGGGAAAGTCCAGAGGAATTAATCAAGTCTTTGCTGGGTGATGATGTTTGGCAATATCTTATATTCGTATTTGGACCTAAGAGGATGTAAAATTGTCTCAAACAATTAAAGCTTAACATAAATTGTATATTTTGGCATTTGGGCCATAACATAATGATTCACAAAAGAGCTGCAAAGAATAGAGATAGAAAATGAAGACATTGCAGCACTTTTTTTGGGCTAAAAATAATTTGGTGATTCATCCTACTACAGAGAAATAAGTGGACAGTGTCTACAGGTGGTATTATCCTCAGCTGCATATAAAATGTCAGGTACAGAGAGGACGGAAACTGTGGTGCATTTTGGGTAACATAATACACACAAATACATTTACGTATAAGTAATTTTGCAGGTTCCCCATTTTAGTTTGTTAGGGTGCTAAGTAGCACTAAGTGTTGTATGTAGTTTACTCTATAAACCAAAGCATTGGGCTCGATTAAAAGTCATAAGATCACCAACGTTATTAAAAATCATCCTTAGAGTGGCATGCATGTGAGTACCAAACTTAATGGCAGATATGGAGACACAACATAATCATAAACAATGTCATCTCTCCGTTGGCAGAAGAGGAAAAGTCAGTGTATCACTCAAAAGTAGTAACTCGTAGCAGTTGTCAAGTAGATGCACGGATATTGTATTAAATAATTGAACCTTTGACATAATGGTGGCCCAAGAGGAAAAGAATCAAGTCATTAGGATTCATCCTCTTGAATATCTGCTCTAAAGTTCAGGGGAATCCATCCAAATAGCTGTCTGTATATTTCATGCAAACAACACAACTATTTGACACTATTGGAACTTCGGACAATGTCAATCAGGTCTGGACATTGTCTTGACTTGAATGTCTTTGTGTAAATTTCCCTTCTTCTTCTTCTTCTTCTTCTTCACCCTCAGGTGTTTGTTTTCTTCCAGTTTTGAGCCATTCACATGATAGAAACGCCATCAACATGCCCGCTCGCTTGCTTTGAATCATCACACATTGGCTCTATTACATTACACAGACTTTGCACCAGGGAGCTGGGAGGGTAAAGTCTGTTTAACTGATTCGGACATTGACGTAATGTCTAGATAATGTCAGGTTTACAGTTCATATGTAAAAGGGACAAAGGGAAAAGTCAGGAGATCACTAAAGTCAGGATTCGTCTGCTGAAGACCCTGCATGAACAGGAATTGAATGGCAGTACATCCAATAATTGTTTAGATAGTGTACTAAAGAGGTGGACTTACTGAAATTGCTTTCCCTGGAGTCATACTGCTACCATGGCCAATAATCAGCCCTCACTGGGAGGTCCAGCATTCTCTTTACTGAGTGCTCGCTGCTTCCTCTTTTAGCGGACAGTTATCCCTCACACACTGGCCTGTTAAAATTGTGTGTGTGTGTAAGTGTGTGAGCCTAAAAGACTATCCATCTGTCCATCTGTCCATCTGTGTGTCTCTTCATTTTTATGCTCATTGACTGAAATAATCTATGGTCATCTACAGGTCAAAAATCCTAATCTGAACTCAATCTGGGCTCTCCCTACCTATTCCCAAATAAAGCTTCCAGCTCGTTGCCTTATATGGCTCTCTGTCCATATGTCTGGAGACTGCATCCTTTCACTACAGACACATTCCTTTGAATGGTGTCCTGGGCTTCACTGGAATTTGAAATCATTTCAGTTTGACATTATCATTTGGTCTGCCAGATGGGGCTGAGTTCTCCTCCTTTGTGAGAATTCACTCATCTCTGCTGTGTGAGGGAGCTTCAGTCGACCATAGAAATCGCAGAAAAATAATTTTCCTCCTAACAGCCTGCGGTGCTATGTGAATGCATCCTCATTAATGTAGTCTGCGCCTGGATTTATACTCATTTTCCATCTATCCTTCTCTTCAACTGCAGAACAAACTTCTGTCTCTCATCATTTATTTAGCAGTTTCTCGGCAGGTTTTAACACCCCTCTCTGTCTTTATTCACCTGCACTCCGAAACGTCAGCAGAGCTCTTGTCTCTTGCTCCTGTTTCACCCTCAGTATCGAATTCCTGGACTTTTCCCAGTACAGCGTTTTGTGAGGTTTTGACAGTGTCGAAGTGAAGACAAATGCTGATTCTGATCAGCCTTGATGCGTGGGATGGATGACTATGACAGATCAGCTGCAGGAGGAAAGAGAATTACCTCCCCTGGGCTCCCACCTCCTGATCTCCTTTCTTTATCCTCCTTTCCAAATATCACCACTGTCAGAGCCCAGAATTATTTCTGTCTTTTGTTTCTCAATCCCATATTTTAAGTAATTTCATGCTAATTAATTAATGAATGGCTTGTCGATAATTCTGAATTTCCATTTCCCTTCTCAAGCTCTATTGTGTTGTTGTGGTTTTTATGTTGGTGTGACAATTTCCCCCTAGTGGGACAATGAAGATAACTTTGAACCTTAGTATATGTTAGCATGCAAACATGCTAAGATGGTGAACATGCTAAATGTTATACCTGCTACACATCAGCATGTAAGCATTGTCATTGTGAGCATTGCCACTAACCAATCTGTAGCAGAAACCCAATTTCTTCAGGTCCTATTCTCCGACCTATGGGATATTCTGACCCCGATCTCAGAACCCATCAACTATTGGGCTGACGACGGTTTACAATCTTGGCTATTTCTTTGGGCTCTCCAGTGTAGCAAGCAGATATCTGGGCCAAGACTTCCTCTTCCAAGTCCTTGTCCGATTAGCAACTCGAGATGCATGAATAACGGGTTCCGTTACTGCATTTAGCCCAATGCGTTCCGCCTCATTTGCTCTCCACAGGGACTATTAACTGTCATATGCAGAATCCGTTATAGAGATTATTCTGACCCTAAACACTTGAGGTAAATGCCTAACCTCGTCTTCATACGGATCGGGCAGTCAGAAGCATGTTAGCATTCTGAAGTTAGCATTTAGTTCAAAACACTGCTGTGCCTGAGGACAGCCCCACAGAGCTGCTAACACGGCTGTAGACTCTGAGTCTTGTTACAAGAAGGCGTTGTTTGAAAGTGATGAGACAAATCTGTACATACAGTTTTCATTCACTGTGCTGGCAGTTTAAACAGTAGGTAGTGTGTTCACATAATGATAATCAGTGTTTTCTACTTTGAATGAAGTGCCCAGAGGTCATTTCACACTGTGATTTTCATACAGAATGGGCGAACATTAGGACAGATACATCAGAGACACACCATCCCAGCTGGAAATCCCATTGTTAATTATATGCCCATTTTAAAGGCTTCACACTTTTGTACTCAGTAATGTCACCCAGTGCGAGCACATGCAGAGACAAAAATTATATTCACGCTGATTTCAAATGTATTCAGAGGCAGCACATAAGGTAGCCTCGACATACTTAATATTTCCCAAAACGTCCCTCAGGGTGTGTCATTTGTGTCCCATTTCAGCTTCCTGTGGGGAGAGCATTACAAGTGACCCATGTTCATTAGTCTTTGCACAGACTTTTGATTTACTTATTGAAAAGCTCCGTTCCACAATATGTTCTGTGTGTGCGTGCCTGTGCCTTCTGGCTTTGATAAAAAGCCACAACACCAATCGGCTGTGTGATAACAATTGGTTGGCTAGAAGATGAATCCATCTCCCAGCCTTGTCATACACACAGCATTTATTCCACACCCAGTGGAAAGCCCTGGCATGTTGACAGTGGCCTCACTGACGGTCACATGCACATGCAGTTTAGCTCTGTAAATGCTGGGCTGCCTTCCATACTGCTTTGCCAATTGATTCCAAAGGATGTTTGAGCTGAATCAAATGATCCCCTTTGGCAACCCTCCCACACATCTGCGACCCCATTGATTTTCTGTGAGATGCCACGCAGACTGAAGGGCAGCAGGGAGCCCTGCGGAGTGCCATTCACAAACTGTTAGCTTAAGTTCAGCACACACAGGTTAGAACATTCAGTAATATTCTGTTCTACTCAGATTAGCTTATGTGTGGCTGTGCATGTGGGCTGCTGAGCACAAGCCTCTGGCCTTATCTTTTGAAGCCTTCACTTTTCTGTCCTGCATCTATGTGACTCCTTGTGACTCTGAATTATTTTTAACCTGTACCACGAATCTTTCACTCTTTTTAAGATACTTTTAGGGGGTGGCTTACACATCCATTTACTGTCCCCTCTTTCACCCTCTCTCCTAACATTTCCTTCCTTTTGTCAACAGAAGCTACTGCAGTTGCAGAACTTCAACACTTTGATGGCTGTGGTGGGCGGGCTCAGCAACAGCTCCATCTCTCGTCTCAAAGACACGCAGAGCCACATCAGTGCAGAGACCAACAAGGTGCAGTAACTGTTACCATCCTCCCAGCCATCGCTGATCTGCAGCCCACCACACAAATCCAATGTTCTCTGCATGTCGATGCACTTAAAATTCAATTTTGAATCTTGACTCAGTAATCCACATATCTTCTGTGTGAGCTGCAAAGCTCTGTATTTGTGCCCATTACTCCTACACAGTACCTTCTTAGATTTATGAATTTAAGCCATATAACTGGGAAGTTGAAAGCAACTGTTCACAAGTTATGAAAGTCCATCTGGTGCAAAGTTTTACTGAATGTTTTTGAATCTTCTGAACAAATAGCTCTTGACACAGGCTTTCTGTCTCCTACCAGCTTTTGTCTCATCTTCCATTTTGTCCGTGTTACCCAAATTTATTCCCTCTCCTGCATTAACTCAACTCGTAGGTTTTTAACAACCTCATTGAACTAGTGACATCATGTGGGAACTACAGTCAATACCGTAAGCGCTTCTCCGAGTGCTCGGGCTTCCGCTTCCCCATCCTCGGCGTGCACCTGAAAGACCTGATAGCCGTGCACGTGGCGCTGCCAGACTGGGTTGACAAAGAGAAAACACGGGTCAACCTGGCTAAGACCCAACAGCTTTACACCATCCTTCAAGAGCTGGCTCTGATCCAGACCACGCCGCCTCACGTCGATGCCAACACAGACCTGCTCAACCTGCTTACGGTGAGTGGACAGAATGTGTGTGTGCAGCGTCCAAGATGTTTGGCTTGGATAAAAGAACAACTTGTTCAGGGTAAAAATCAGGAGTTTGTTTTTCATCAAGTGCAGAATTTGAAAGCACTCATTAACCACCCAGACAGCCGTGAAGTAGGAGGAAATACTTTGTCCAGCCAGCATAACAGGCTGTTTTACATCAAATTTGTTCTGCTGTGATTTGATTTGCTCGTGGTCAGACCGACAGTAGAGTAGCCAGCTGGGAGCAAATCTGTGTACAGACAAAGGCCAGAGATGATATGTAACCAAAGCATTCAAAGCATGAACCAGAAATGGTCCAGCGTCTTGGTCAAAGTTATATTGGAATGTGATAATGTGTTGATAATTATTGAGACTCAATTCAAACAATTCAAACACTCTCCCCTTATTTATAAACACATTTTTAAAGTGGTACTCTCCAGCATCTTTCATCCTCCTTGCCCCCTAAATGTCGAACTGTTAGTAATGTAGACTTTCTGTAAAAAGTTTAAGCCAGGAGCCCAAACTGTACTGGTGAGGACATTATCAGGATGATGTTTTAAATTTTGGAGAGCTCCTACAAAAGCACAGAAAGCATGATAAAGCTGTTTCCACAGGCTTTGTAGTACTCCTAATCAGTGTTTATAATATTACTTGAACATTACAAGATTACTGCCAATAAAAGGTAATTTGTTAGGTTACAGTGTTACCTTTTAGTGTTGGCTGGTATGACAAAAAATTGTCAATCACAGCATTTTTAAAAATTACTATTTATATGTTTTAATGCATGACTTATTATAGGTTTATAGTTGCTTGTTCTAGAGTTAGAGTATATAGAATATAAAAACATGCCATTTTGGTGGTGTCATTTTGTAAATGTACAATTATTAGTGTTAGAATTTATCCATGTGTCACAAATTGTTGTGTGCCATGGTGTTCTAGCATGAGAGTGTTGTGCATTATTCAACTTAGTAAGAAGGGTATGCACTTAATAGGCGTCCCCTCTGAATCCACTTAGCATTTCTCCATTATGACGTATTTTACAATAAACAATATTATATATTTTGCAGCCTATTGAAGATTTACACCAATTAAAGTAAATGTAGAAACTTGTGAGAGTAGTTTTGCATTATCCAACCCCTTTGTGATTCTTTGTCCATGTTGGTTATATTGTCCAGAGGGCCCGTAGTCTGTGTACAAATTAATATGAATGTAATGACTCTACCATCATTACATAGCCAAATTTTTATTCATTTATTTTATTCATTTATCAATTGTTCATTTTATTGTCTTTTCACTATACCTTATCATCCGTTCATTTCATTTTATCTTTATTATTCATTTGTTGTTTTTACTGTTCGTTAAAAGCGTCCTATCATTAACTTGCTTTGTGGATGTGTTGATGTGTATGGATTTGTATGTGTGCTTGACTTTGTTTTGTCTGTCAAAACACTTTGTGAACCTTTATTTTTAAAGGAACTATATAAATAAAGTTATTATTATTATTATTATAATAATTATCAGTAACTCTGCAGGCTGAGAGCAGGAATGATCACCTTTACAGCTGTTTACTAACGATAATGTTTGATTACAAGTAAACACAAAATCAAGCGCGTACCAGGATCCAATCCATACAGCTTAACAAGTTCATACAACATGTGATGTTATTTTTAACATTCAACTGTAATGAAAAAAGATGAATTGCTGAAAGAATATCTGTCCGTTCTGCTGTTTTGCTTGCTGAGCTGTGCACACAACTGCAGGTGGATGCCTACCCGCCAAGGAGAAGGAATAGGTTCAATGAAAAAGTAATCTGTGTTACTATAATTGATAGAGTACAGGAAGAATTAGCCAAATTTACCTCTACATATTTGGTTGACTGCTGTGAATCTGTTATCTCATCTCATCTCATCTTCAGCCTCTTATCCGTTGTCGGGTCGCGGGGGCAGCAGCTTTAGCAGGGGACCCCAAACTTCCCTTTCCCGGGCCACATTAAGCAGCTCTAACTGGGGGATCCCGAGGCGTTCCCAGGCCAGTGTGGAGATAAAATCTCTCCACCTAGTCCTGGGTCTTCCCCGAAGCCTCCTCCCAGCTGGACTTGCCTGGAACACCTCCCTAGGGAGGCGCCCAGGGGGCATCCTTACTAGATGCCCGAACCACCTCAACTGGCTCCTTTCAACGCAAAGGAGCAGCGGCTCTACTCAGAGTTCACATTGAAATATTAAATGATGTAGGGAAAGGCATTATTTGAAAATGCGTTCTACTAGCATTTAGAAAATTACCCATTTCATATTCTGAGTAATTCATCCACATTTGAGGAAACAGTTTAGTGCAGCGACAATTTATGTTAAGTGAGAGCTCTTACTCTGGAAATAGAGAGTGAGACTGATCTCAGGTTTGTTGCTGCCTGTACTTCACTGTGGTGTTTTAGCACTTGTGTGACTAAATAAAAGTTTCCTGCAATTTGAGAAGTGTTCTGTATTCAAACAATCCCAAGACATTAATCAGTCACTTAATCCGGCTGCAGGTGTTCGCATGAGATTGCAGCTGGCTCCTCTTTTCTCTGAGAAAGGAAAGAAAACAACTTGACAGGTTTTGCTGAGGGGCACCGGGGAAGGCTGCTGGACTCAGTCAATACCCAATTATCTTATACCAGGGCTTATTGGAGTTGATCTATTCCGAGTCTGAGGGGAGGAGAGCATGAAGTGGGGAGATGGAAAGAAAGTCAATATATCCTTCAAAATAATCACACATGTTTAAAATACGACTTCCCTCCTTTTTGGGTCATATTCATCAGCCTGTCAAATGCAGTAGAATCTAAGTCATTATGGAAGTGTTGAACAAGTTACAGTTGACCTTCTCTCTGTAATACTGTAAGCTCCACTTAATCAGAAGGCCAAACAAGAAGAAAAGCCTTTTTTTCCCTTACGCACAAACCACTTGTTCTCAATAAAACCCAGGAAATGCAATTACAGTAAGAGAATAGCTCTGAGGAAAAGGAAAGATTTTGAGGCTAACAATGGGTGCGGGGGATGATTACATTTGACAGTTGGCTGCGAGAAGGCAATTTTGAGTTACGGACCAAGAAAACAAATTGTAAACTTTAGATTTCCTATGATAATCATCCATATGAGGCAATATGACTCTACTCTGCCTCCTGGTTGGCTCAGTAGGCTGATTATTGTCTATTCTATTGGTAAACTGGATCACCCATCAACGTCACTGTAACATGGTGTGCTGTAATATACGTAGTATAATTCTTCCTCTTCTACAACAGTAAACCTAACCACATAGCTTTGTTGCCTAAACCTTACAAACTAACATTTGTTTAGTTCGAATCACAACATGGCTCCAAGAGCATTAAAAGCTGACACCGAGGGATCCTGACCGAGCAAACGATGACTGTTACCACGTCAATAGGGTGATGGAGCTTCTGAAGCTACTGGTAGGTGTATCAGGCCCCTTCTAGCCTATATCTATTAGGCTGATAACCAAATCACTGTCATTCACTGAATGATTCACGGAGGTACAAAATAACCATATTTGGTCCCTTTGTGTCCATTTCCCTGATATTTACGATTGCACTATGCCTCTATAATGCTGCTTTTGCTGGGAAGCTGTGCAGGAATATGTTTATTTTGTGTTGGAAATGAATGCCGGGTATAAAGAGAGACATTTTGAGTCCTGATGAAACTTCATATAGCACTTCCAGACTCTCACTTCTCTTCATGGATACAATAAAAAAAAAAACTATTTTGGTATTTGAGCAGCGGCATTAATTCTGGATTTCTGAGAGCAGTATATATAAATAAATAATCTAAGCGCAAAGCTCTATTTATGTACAAGCTTTTAGAGCTTCCACTCACATCATATGGCCTTCATTATGATGTGATTTACTCAATGTGTGGAACTTTGGTCAGGTGATGGTGGTCATGTACATGTATGGTGGAAAGATTACAAACCGTGTCTTGTTCAAGGATCAGGAATAACTTAACACCTCCTGAAGAAATGATTTGTGCTCACCTTAGTTGGTTAAACCAGAGATGTTTTGGAAGCGAGACGCTGCAACTCACAGTCATCTCCTGTGTCACAAACACTGTTTCATCACTGCCCGCCTCCTTAGGAGACTAACAGCAGGTCCTGGTGTATTGACTTCAATGTGAAAAGTGAACGAGACTACAGATTATGAAGGATCCCTTAGCCCGAAATATTGGATTCATTTTTCATAAGCCATAAATCTCCCTTTCTGACACAAAATGTGATCAGAAGAAAATGAACTTTGTTCGAGACTTGTTTCTGTCTCAGCAAAAAACTCTCGCAAGACTTGGGAAACACAGCCAAGCTAACTTTGTCAAACGCCTCATATAACACATTTTTGTAATGCTAAATAGGACTTTTAGCTTTTTAATGTTAGCAAAGTAAAATATAAATGCATTATGCACATACTGTATAACTTTTCATTCACTACACTTTCAAACAAGGCCATGTTGACTTAGGAGACAGGGAAATACCATTTAATTCCACTGGTTTTGTTAGAGAATTTTGAGTTTAACTTTTCACCTTCCTGTATCTGTGTAGAAGTGTACTCCAAGGGTGAGTGAGTACACTGTGACATCACTGTTGGGTGTGGTTATAGGTGCAGCAGAGCACACAGTTACCACACCCAGCGGTGATGCAAACTTTCAACCAGTGTTAACTGAAGTCTAATAATGAGACACACTAAACGTGCTGAGGTAAAATCACTGATAATGTGAAATTTGTCAAA
Organism: Echiichthys vipera; assembly: GCF_963691815.1. Lineage (NCBI taxonomy): Eukaryota > Metazoa > Chordata > Actinopteri > Perciformes > Trachinidae > Echiichthys > Echiichthys vipera. Next base: position 17,220,534 of record NC_139847.1, read on the forward strand.
TATATGATACTACTGATTCATCCTGGAATGTAGTGGAGGCTAAACCAATAAAATGTAAAATATGGAGACTATAAATGGCATATGGGCCATTTAGACAGAATGGTAACACTGGCTCCCCATGTTGTGTTGTGTGCAGGTCTCTTTGGACCAGTACCACACAGAGGAGGAGATCTACCAGATGTCCCTACAGAGAGAACCTCGCAAACCCGCGGTGAGCAGCACACTGTTGTACACTTTGGGTCTCGTACTGATCTGTTCTCAAATATACTCCACTCTGCCCCCATCTTGTTCTGATAGATGGTCACAAATGCATATTAAATTTTTTGGCTTTTCTTCTCTAGTGACATTTTGATCGCCTGACTTCTTCTCTGTATGGCAGCTTTCGTTTCTCTTCTCTTCTTTTCTTTTCTTTGTAAGATGACAGCTGCTGCCTCCCTGGGCCGGTACTGATCCCATCTCCTTTGCTTTCTCATTGGTTGTAGCAGAACTCCAGCCCTGCCACCCCCATGCCTGACCCCAAGCCAACCATGATCGATGAGTGGGCTGTGTCAGTGAAGCCCAACGCCGACCCGACAATCATCAAGAAACACATAGAGAAGATGGTGGAGGTGAGTGTCTCAGCCGCTCTCTTAGTCTTGATTATAACCTGAGGGACAGTGGAAGCCTCACTCTCATTATCCGTTGTTATCCTCTCCACCACCATCTTGACATGAAGTTTTCTTAGCTCTCTGTCAAATGGCTGTAATCTGTTACCATAACTACCAAGGCTTGGAGGGTCATGTGAATACCCTGTCATTTTTGGTGATGTTTTTGGCTGGAATTGAAAGTGTACAAGTTCCTTTTGGGTCAAGATTCCACTTGAAACAAATGGGACGATTTCTATAAAGCATGGCTGCCCATTAGGATTATTTTCTTTTCTCTTTTTTTTCTTTTTGGACAGTTGATAGTATAGTGGCTGAAATTGAATGAGCAGAGAGAGGAAACTGGATTGTTTGGTCACAGTATATGGTATGAATCCTAACCACTCTGCTGTCAGGGGCTCCTTATTATATGTATGTTCAAATGTATATTTTTTGTACAACAGCAGAAGAATTCAGTTTTTTTACACATTTAAAAAACAAGAGCAAATCTAGAAGATACCCTTAATGGGAAACGTTTGGAAGAATAATGAACAAAATCCCACATTCGTTCACCTGCTGCTGCTACAGCTGTATGACCAGTTGCTAATGGGGGCTAACGTCAGCTAAACCACTTGAGTCAGTTAGAATTTATGAATCTTTTCTCTAGTAATGAATCATGGATTGCTTAAATATCATGCCAAATATATTCATATTGTACAATTAATACAATTGTACAATTACAAGGCCATCAGACGCCCTTAAATTTGGAGGACTTTATTGACACACACATACAGTATTATCTCATTTATCAATAATAATACATCAATGCTATGTTAATATAAGTCAAGCTCTTCTGCGTGAAAGTCGACATTTCAGATGTTACAAATCCTTAAACCCACCATCCTTAATCCTAACCAACCTTAATACTATCTTCTTACTTTATACTTGCATTTACCTGTTGTATGCAAAAATGCAGATTCACCTAACATAACATGAACCCCACATCAGCACGGAATGAAATATTTCCTTTATACTTACCTGTAATTGTCAAAAAATCTGTCTTAAATCTGATTAAAATTATTTTTAAAGTGTCATAAAAAGCATTCCATTTAAGTGTCTGATGCCCGTAAACACCCTGTCTTAGTCTAGTGAAATGTATTATTTCTTATTTTTCAAAAAAAAAAAAACTCAATGCCATTCGAGTTTGTCTGTGTTCCACCATATCAGAAAGGATCTGACCTTGGCTAGTTAGACAAAAACATGTGAGGGGGTTCTGTGAGTCTCTGTAGTAGACACATTGAAACTAATTCTCCCAAACCTTGTGTTGACAGTCGGTCTTCAAGAACTTCGACTCAGACGGTGACGGACACATCTCCAGGGATGAATTTGAAGCAATCAGGAACAACTTCCCGTACCTCAGCAAGTTTGGAGAGCTGGACAAGAACCAGTGAGCATTTGCACATTTATTCACTGTCGTAAAATCAAGTTTACAAACGGAACCACCCTCACTTCCCTTTGTTTTCTCTCAGAGACGGGAAGATCAGCAGAGAAGAGATGATAGACTACTTTATGAAAGCCAGCTCTCTGCTCAACTGCAAGATGGGTTTCATCCACACTTTTACTGAGGCCACCTACGTCAAGCCTACATTCTGTGAACACTGCGCCGGCTTTGTGAGTAAACACCTCCTGCTCCCTTGTAATCACGTTTGAAACACAACACACTCTATTTTAAATCAGCTGTATGGTTTATAAACCCTTCAGGCTCCAGTGAATATATTAACCTTTAATGTGGAAACATTTTCTTTTTGCATTTTTTACATCCTTGGGGCAATAATAACAACCATCAATTATTATTATTTTTTCACATACCCCAGCTTTTTGAATATAGGCTACTACCAACAGTTGAGATGTCCGTTCATGGTATATGTAAAACAGAATGAAAATTGCATACCGTGTACCGGTATAATATTACATACCAGTATGAGTAATATTTCCTCATAGTTATACTAGGTATTTACCATGACAGTACAATATCTCAGAAATGGTGAGAAATCATACTTATGTACATTTTTCAAACAAATATATAACGTAAAAATAACATCGTATACAGTATATATATATGATATTTAAAGTATATTATCTTAGAATCAATACTTTTATCAGTAAATGACGTTTGGTTGAGCATGTTTTTAGAAAATTAAAATAAATTCATACTTTTTAAAGTATTTTAGCATATATATATATACATATATGCTGAAATACAATTCAATAAGAAATATATATATATATATATATATATATATAAAACAATGAGATTCAAATTCATTATATCATTAACAACAATGTAGTGAGTGAGGTAGTGAGTCTAAGCTTTGGTTGAGCATGTTTTTAGAAAAGTTTCTGACCTTTATTAGACTCTTTCTTGATGTATAAAGTTACACAAATCAGTTTAGTAAGACCTCTGAAACAATGATATATCAAAATAATATGCCGTACTTTGAAAATACCAACACACAGAGTCCTCATCAAGTCTGCAGTGGCAGAACATAAAAGGCGAACTGTTTAAAGTGACATCTAGTGGATTTATTCGGCAGAACACGCCTAAACCCAATGATAAAGATGGCTCAATCAGGTTGAGATAATTGTGACAGATTTTTCAAAAAGATATAGTGACTTAAAATGTGCTCTACCAAACGGTTGAGCAGAATGTTTCTACAAATATTGATATTTTTGTGTTTGCTTTCGTTTTTTTATAAATGCATGGATTTCCAATGACGCAATCGATGGCACATGCCGTAGTTTGTTAAAAAAAGGTCAAAGGTCAGTGGTCCTCACCCTGCCGTTCCACAGCCATGTATCTGCACTTCATTATTCGTCTGGGCAGTCACCGGCAGCACATGATAGCCCCATCCCTTCTGTCGGGTCAGGGCAATGCCAATTACTTTGAGATAGCCAGACACCGCTGAAGCTGCATTCTGGGAAATATGGGAGGAAGGTAATTGGGCAAGATGATAACCCTTCTCTGTGGCAATGTTACATCTGTGTGTATGTGTGTGTCTGGCCCTTAACATTCCCCAAATTCCCCTAAGGAGCTCTGTTATTTAGAAAGACAGTGAGTCAGCACTCAGCCTTAATGAGAACAGGAAAAGGGTCCTAGTATTGAACTGAAATTACATCCCATTTATTTTTCTGTACTTGCACATAAAGAGATGCTAGAGAGAGAATGCAATATATTTTATGTATAGACTAACACTCAAAAGAGCACATGTTAGGACACACTCACACACACACACACACACACAAACACACACACACACACACACACACACACACACACACACACACACACACACACACACACACACACACACACACACACACACACACACACACACACACACACACACACTCTCTCTCTCTCCAGGGGAAGCTTTTTCAAACCATCATGAGGGGAAACTCAGACGAGAGAGCCGGGGAAGATAAGGACTCTGGCAGCATGCTTCTTCCTTTGAATATGTGTGTGTGGCAGAGGTAGATACACTAGCCACTTCCTCTTCTGCCTACTTTGTTCTTTTCCTCTTGGCTCCTCTGCAAAAACAATATTTTCCCGCAGCCTTTTTTTCAACACTTGTCTCAAACACGCTGCACAAGCCAAGCCGATCCTCCTGTAAACACTGCAGAGTTCACTCACTTCCAGTATCACACATGGATCTTCATAATCTGATGCTGTTCTGCATACATTCCCCTTTGGCCTTATATCCTAATTAATGAAACACAGATTCGTTTTACTAAATGCACAAAGCAGGAAGTGAGTTTTTTTCGCATCTCAGGAGAGTGCAGTAAGTTTTTTTTTAGCTGAAGGCTCAGAGCACTTTAATATGAGAGATAGATAGTTTATTTTTATAGAATTAGAATAAGAATAGAAAGAACCAACATCTCTTTTTTTGTCTTCTCAACCTAACTGAAAAATAGAAAATGCTATTACTGTGGAAAATGGCTAGAGGCCAATCTATACTGGAGCAAAAACATCAGGGGATCACGCCTACAGATTAATTCCCTAGGATAGCTTCCTTTTATGTATTTGATGCATTTAGGCTCATACTGCAAACCAGCACATGTAAACAAACCTTCCAAGAACTTCCAGATTTGCAGAGGGGTGTGCCACGAACAAATGTTTCAAGCATGCCATTAGGAAGTGTGCTGGGCTTCGGTCCAATAACGTCTGGAAAGTCTAGAGGGGCTGCACGATTGAATCATTTAATCCCCAGCCAATTTAGCCAGCTAGCAACCTCGGGTGGGCAAAAGTCTCTTGTGCACCTGCTCTATGGGCCCAACAGTGTGAAAGCAGTGCTGATCATCCGTGTACTTTCATACACAGCCGTTGAACTTTTTTGGCTTTGTGTGGAGGC